>NW_009722795.1:6368-6941 GCF_000703405.1 Apaloderma vittatum
AGTCTGCTTAAATCATATAACAAATACAATTGCACAGCTCAATATTTCATATAAAACAATATGCTCTGCCGTTTTAATTTTCCTGTGCAAAATTGTTTCTCGTGTGAATCTGCGCTGCGTTGCTTTCCGATTCCGACTAAATTAGAGCTCTATAGATATAAATGATACACATTACATTTATTATGTGTAATCTAGGTAGATATGAACTAATTCATCAGCTGTACCTCGGCTTTCATACGGATTATCTCCGTGGCGTTTTTGCCTTTATACATAAAAGACTTCAGTCGAAAGGTTAGTGGCTGTGCTTGTACCTATTGGGGCATTAATTTAACTGCTGGGGGAGCGCGGCTGCAGCAGCGTCGTTGGGTGCAGGATGGTAGGAACGGAACATTTCTGAGGTGCTCAGTGCAGCAGGGGGAACGGGAGCCCTCCCGGTGTGACCCAAAGGCATCAGGAGGTGGTGCCGGGGGGGCTCTGGGTGCTCCCCAGCTCCGGCGGGGCGCGAGGGCAGCGGGGTGTGACAGCAGCTCACGGGCGAGCTGCCCAAACCAGCCGGGGAGGGGGGGCCGGGGC
>NW_009722796.1:0-222 GCF_000703405.1 Apaloderma vittatum
TCTCCCCGCAGTCCCCGCGCCGGGCCGCGGGGCGATGGGGACCTGTCCCCGCACTCCGGTGTCCTTCTCCCACCTGGCAGCCTCTCGCTCAAGGTCACTGCAGTAATTCCATAAGAGCTGCCGGGTGCTGCCGCCTTATCTCCCGCACAGCTTCTCTTACACTCCCTTTATATTCCGGGTTGGGGAAGGTGTGTGTGGTGGGAGAAATAACGTGTTCGATAA
>NW_009722796.1:371-583 GCF_000703405.1 Apaloderma vittatum
GCGTCGTGCTGGACCTGGCTTTTGTCCTGCCGGGAAACCTGTTGGAGGCAGGAGGGACCATCCTGTCCCGGAGGAGTGACAGTGTTTGACGGTGTTTGCTGGGCTGGTGGCACCTTTGGAAAACATGATTTTATCTCCCTGCCTGGGTGTTGGTAGAAAGCAGAGCGTGGAGCCAAGTCCCGGAGGACTTTGCTGCGTTGCTGCCCTTGTCC
>NW_009722796.1:599-832 GCF_000703405.1 Apaloderma vittatum
CGGCGTGCCCGTCCACGCGGCCAGCTCTCCCGGCGGGATCCAAAGGCCACGCCGACGGGCTGCATTGCGAAAGGGAATCGATATGGCAAAGCGTTTTGAGTGAAACTTGGGCTGCGGCGGTGCCAGGCTCCTCTCTGACTCACGGGGCTTGTTGCCGGCGGAGCCATGGGGTGTTCGGCCGCTGGCCGGCGGGAGCGGGAGGTGCCCGACCGGTCGTGCGGGTTGTGCGGGAG
>NW_009722796.1:1749-1990 GCF_000703405.1 Apaloderma vittatum
AGCAGTGGGGTTCTGGAGGGGGGAGCTGCCATTTTCAGGTGGTTACTTTTAGAAGCAGAAGTGCTGGGTAAAATCTCCTCCAAATGTTGCTGAATCCAGAGCCAAATCTCTTGGCGGCTCTGCGGTGCTGGGTTTCAGCTTGCTATGAAGTTTTTTTTTCTCCTTGAGCATCGTGCATGTCTTCAGGTTAGTGAGCAGTGGCAGGCCGACAGGGGGGATCCGGCGCGCCCGCGGCGCCCCC
>NW_009722796.1:2169-2572 GCF_000703405.1 Apaloderma vittatum
CGCTGCGCCGGCAGGTGAAAAACATCGTGCACAACTACTCGGAGGCAGAGATCAAGGTGCGGGAGGCCACCTCCAATGACCCCTGGGGACCCCCCAGCTCCTTGATGTCGGAGATCGCCGACCTCACCTTCAACACGGTGGCTTTCGCCGAGGTCATGGGCATGATCTGGCGGCGGCTGAATGACAGCGGCAAGAACTGGCGCCACGTCTACAAAGCCCTCACCCTCCTGGACTACCTCATCAAAACTGGCTCCGAGAAGGTGACCCACCAGTGCCGGGAGAACCTCTACACCATCCAGACGCTGAAGGACTTCCAGTACGTGGACCGCGACGGCAAGGACCAGGGCATCAACATCCGGGAGAAGGTGAAGCAGGTGATGGCGCTGCTGAAAGACGAGGAGCG
>NW_009722796.1:2991-4760 GCF_000703405.1 Apaloderma vittatum
TATGGGGGCCTGGATGAGGCTGCGGATGTCCTCCCCAAAATACACCAGTCCTGATGCCACTCCTTCCCCTTTTCCTCTTTGATCTCCCAGCATCATCCTCATCCCCACGGTTTGCCTCCGACCTGGAGCAAGCGAGGCCGCAGACGACGGGTGAGGAGGAGCTGCAGCTGCAGCTTGCGCTGGCCATGAGTCGGGAGGAGGCGGAGAAGGTGAGGTGGCTCTGCTCGCCCTGGGATGTGAGGCCGGGCTTCTCCCAGCACCTTGCCTTGTCTCCAGGCATGATGGGTCATTTCCCTGGGAGCAAGGAGGATTTTGGGGGCTGCCTGAGTCACTTGCAACCACACCAGGCTGCTCACACTGTGTCCAGCATCCAAAATCTCCAGCAGGCAGATAGAGGCATGGGTTGTCCCTTCTCCCTGTCCTCTTACCAGCAGAGACAGTACCAGGCTGAGACTCGTCCACCTTCCCAGAGCCCAGGGTGAACCTGAGGGGTCTTCTGGATTCACTATGCCCTCTCCTCCTCAACTTGGCTGCCAAGGGCTTCTGGTCCGAGCTCTCCCATTTCTCTTGCCTTCCCACAGAGGTTTTAGGAGGTGATGCCTCACTTTCCGTGGTGGGTGGGGGACAGCAGTGTCCACGGGGCTGTACATCGAGCTGGGGACACAGCAGGGCCAGTGCTCCCTCTCACTGACTGTTCCTTTCAAACTGGGGTTTGAAGGAGCGCTGGAAAACAGCACCGGGAGGAGCCGAGCAGGGATGCAGGCAGCAAATGAGCTGCTTCCCCAACTGTGAAACCTCCCCCAGCCTTGTCCCCTCTCCTATCTGTTGGCCACGGCCCCTTTTCCACCGGTGATGGCTTATTTGCACACCAGCTGAGATTGCCACTGGCTGGCAGGCCCGTGTGCAGGTACGTGCAGGTACGGCCAGGCACGCAAAGTCAGGGGGACATGGTGACCGAGGGGCTGTGTGCCTGGGCCGGCGGGCATCCCCAGGGGCTGGCACCAAGCACCATGAGCTCAGTCCTGCTGGGACAAGGAACATGCTTTGGAGATGGTTCTTGCCACTACTCGTCTTCCCTGCCCAATGGAGGCTCTTTTGGAGACGGAGCAGAGACTGTATATCCCTATTTTTATCCTGGAATTGGAATATTTATAGCTTCCACACACTGCTGCGATGAGCACTGTAGGAACACGCTCTTGAAAGTGTTGCCTGCTGGAGTTCATCTGGGCTGTGCACACGTGTGCACGCTCGCACACGCTTGTACAGGCGTGCACACTCAGCACCCCCATACGCTCCGCCCTTCCCAGCCCCAGCTCATCCCACACTGCTGGACAGGCGTCACGGGATGGTGATCAGGGCTGCTGGCGTGGTGCGGGGACAGCCTTTCCCCAAAATCTGCCTCAGGTCTGGGTGTTTTTCCTCAGCAGCGTGGGGCCGGGCAGCATCGCCAGCCCTCCAGCAAGCTGCTGGGGTGAGGGGACACCTAATCCATCCTTCTCCTCTGCTGATTGCACCTCCCGGGAGAGATGCTGGCTGCCTAATTTAGGGTTGTCCCAGCCTAGATGCAGAGGCAAGGGATGAGGAAGGGGAAGGAGCCGGGGCAGTGGCCTGGCTCAAGCTGCTGGGGTGAGGGGACACCTAATCCATCCTTCTCCTCTGCTGATTGCACCTCCCGGGAGAGATGCTGGCTGCCTAATTTAGGGTTGTCCCAGCCTAGATGCAGAGGCAAGGGATGAGGAAGGGGAAGGAGCCGGGGCAGTGGCCTGGCT
>NW_009722796.1:4841-5544 GCF_000703405.1 Apaloderma vittatum
CAGGCGAGGGGCCACAGGAGAGGCGGTGGTAAGGAAAGTGACCTCCGAGCAGTTCTGCGAGCTGAGGGCAAGCTGAAATGTCACCCAATTTCCTCTGTTGGCAGAAGCCACTTCCTCCAATTTCCAGTACAGATGAAGAAAGGCAATTGCAGCTAGCGCTCGCGCTGAGCAAAGAGGAGCACGAGAAGGTACCTGTGCCCCGCAGCCCTGGGCACTCCTCTCTCTTTGCACTTGGGCTTCTCTCTGGGGCACCGGAGCCCAAAACACGACCTTGCTCCGGCACCTGCTTTGCTTTTGCTGCTCTGGGCTGTCTGCTGAGTGCTCTCCCGGTGTGCTCGGCCCCAGAGGAACTATCTGCTCGGATGCTGGGACTTTTCGGGGATGCGGTGGCAAATCCTGTGCTGGGTCTGTCTCCTGGAGAAGGTGCTGGCTGCAGGGTTGCTGAGCTCATGGGCCCCATCCCTTGTCCCTGCAGGAGGTGAGGACTTGGCAAGGGGAGAACTCCCTGATGCAGAGAACCACAGAGGAGACTGCCCCGGGAAGAGAGGAAGAGGAAGAAGAAGATAAGATGAAGAAAAGCCAGGTACAGCTGGATGGCCACACAGAAGGCCTTGGGCTCCAAGGTGATCCTGCAGATCTGCCCTGGGCTTCCCTCACCTCTCTATTCTCTTTCTGTTTACAGTCCTCTATCCTGGAGCTGGCA
>NW_009722796.1:5561-5876 GCF_000703405.1 Apaloderma vittatum
AGCCCCGCACCTGCCGACCCATGGGATATGCCAGGTGGGGGCAACTTGCAGGCTGCCAAATCTTGGGACACTGGTAGAAACCTCTCCCTTGCCTCTGTCTCTCCCCAGTCCCCAGAAGTTCAGCTCAGGACCTCTTACTTCTCCTCCCTCCATTGCCCGGTCCGTTGCATGCCTGGGCGGTGCTGCTGGAAGCCATGGTCCCCTGGGCACATCCCCACCTCTCAGCATCCTTTTGTGTCCTGTACCATTCCTGTCTTCCACAGCTTCCCTTCTTCTTTCAGATATGAAACCCAAAACGGAGCTGGCAGCCTCTGC
>NW_009722796.1:6069-6350 GCF_000703405.1 Apaloderma vittatum
GGGGCCGGCGGTCCCGCCCGCCGGCGGAGAGCCCCTCCCCCAGGCTAGCGCCTCGTCCCAGCAAACCTCTGCCGGGCCCTGGGACTTCCCTCCCGGCACCGCTGCAGCCTCCGACCCTTGGGGGAAGGCACCTTTGTCTTCTGGCTTCCCTCCTGTGGATCCCTGGGGGGCAGCATCGCCCCCACCCCAGGTCTCTGGTTCTGCTCCAGCTGCCGACCCTTGGGCCGCTGTGGCCGAGCAACCTCCTCACCCTGGTAAGAGGCTCGATTGGCGTTTTGGCT
>NW_009722797.1:0-696 GCF_000703405.1 Apaloderma vittatum
GAGACTGGGAGGGGACTGGGAGGGACTGGGATAGACTGGGAGTGGACTGGGATAGACTGGGAGGGGCTGGGATAGACTGGGAATGGACTGGGATAGACTGGGATGAAACTGGGAGGGCACTAGGAAGCACCTGGGAGGGACTGGGAGGGAACTGGGATAGACTGGGGGGGGGCTGGGAGGGCATAGACTGGGAGTGGACTGGGATAGACTGGGAGGGGCTGGGATAGACTGGGAATGGACTGGGATAGACTGGGATGAAACTGGGAGGGCACTAGGAAGCACCTGGGAGGGACTGGGAGGGAACTGGGATAGACTGGGGGGGGACTGGGAGGGCATTAGGAGGGAACTGGGAAGGACTGGGAGGGAACTGGGAGGGAATGGGATGAGACAAGGAGGGACTGGGATAGATTGGGAGAGACTGGAATGGGACTGGGAGGGACTGGGATATACTGGGAGGGACTGGGAGAGACTGGGAGGGGACTGGGAGGGACTGGGATAGACTGGGAGTGGACTGGGATATACTGGGAGGGGACTGGGATAGACTGGGAGGGAACTGGGAGAGTCTGGGAGGGACTGGGATATACTGGGAGGGCGTGGGATGAGACTCGGAGGGCACTGGGAGGGAACTGGGATGGGACTGGGAGCGAACTGGGATGGGACTGGGATATACTGGGAGGAACTGGGATGGGACTGGGA
>NW_009722798.1:0-3301 GCF_000703405.1 Apaloderma vittatum
CAGTATGTATGAGAGACTCTAGAGGCATTTTTTTTTTTGGCACAGCAAATGAATAAGAACAAAATGTAGTTTATTTGTTCAGCGAATAATTGTACCTGTGCTCTTAGATGTCTCTTTTGAACTGAGGACCTGGAAGAGAGCTAAGAATGGCCTCCAAACAGAAAATGACATGTTTGCTAGATGAGTTCTTTTCGTAAAGGCAGATAGGGTTGCTGGCTTAAAGGAAACATTTTTGTTCGCTGAAGATATGAAACCATCAAACCGCAAGGTTTATATGGTGAGTTCCTGCCTCCAAGCCAGGCTAGCTGCAGTGTGTTGGCCTCTTCTCCCTAGTGAATAGCAATAGGACAAGAGGGAATGGGTTCAAATTGAGCCAGGGGAAGTTTAGATTGGATATTAGGAAAAGCTTCTTCACTGAAAGGGTGGTGAAGCATTGGAATGGGTTGCCAAAGGAGGTGGTGGAGTCACCATCCCTGGACGTGTTTGTTTAAAAAACGGTTGTATGTGACACTTCAGGAGATGGTTTAGTGTTAGGGTGGTGTAGGGCTGTAGGTTGGACTTGATGATCTTAAAGGTCCTTTCCAACTTTTTTGATCCTATGATTCTAGCCTGAAGGGCTAGATCCTCTCTAGAAGTCAAGTAGCCGTGTTCAGCTCTTCGCATTTAACAAGCAGTAGGGACCGAGAGGAGCAGATCTGCAGAACCAAATGATTTTGTGCTGAGGATCCAGAACCCACTCATGCATTGCAAGGGGGTTTGCTCTTTATTAGCTGCACTTTGGTTCTCTGAACCACAACACACCAGCAGGTGGAAGTCAGTGGTGTGCTTCTGATTGAGCTCCATCGAAAGGAATTGGGTTTGTCCATTCCAAGGCCACTCCTCAATGTTGAACCAAAGCCTGACGAGTGACAAGGATTTACTACAAAAAGCGCCGTTCTGCTCCCAGCTGAGTAGAGAAATTCTGTAGTTAGAGATTCACAGAATCATAGAATAGTTTCAGCTGGAAGAGACCTTGAAGATCATCGAGTCCAGCTTTTTTACCAGCCCTATCAACCAGCCTAATGATGCCCCCCAACGCAACATCCACCCGTCTCTTAAACACCTCCAGGGATGGTGACTCAACCCCCTCCCTCGGCAGCCCGTTCCATTGGCTGACAACCCTTTCAGTAAAGAAATTCTTCCTAATATTGAACCTGAACCTCCCCTGGTGCAATTTAAATCCATTTCCCCTCATCCTATCACATGCCACTAGGGAAAACGGACCAACTCCCACTTCTCTACAATCTCCCTTCAGGTAGCTGTAGAGAGCGATGAGGTCTCCCCTCAATCTCTAGCTCCTACCAGCCTACGAGTGAGAATCCTAACGCACGTCCCGCCCAGGCATCCTGCAGGGTGACATCTATTTTAAGTTGTGAAACTTGTTGCTGATTCATGCAGCTGTTTTAACAGCTGAGAAATGGTGATGCAGCAATGAATATGCATTGAGCCATGCATCTTTAGCTGTTGATGAAGCTGAATGCATAGAGTCAAAGTCAGCTAGTGGTGATATACATTGTAATACAATAGTAAATTGTACCACAACGTAAGTGTAATCAGAAAAACATAAAATGAGGGCCAGGGCTTGTTGAAAGTACTGCAGATGAGCTGTTCCATCAGTTTTGCCTGAAGCTGAAGCTTTTTAATGTAGTTGAACTCGAGGTTACTCAATTTTCAAGACAGTTGCTAGGCTGGATTTGGTTTTCAAATGAATTATCTAGGCAATAATCCAAATAGTGAAATCAGGGTGGGAAAAAGTTTGTATTTATTTTTCCTGCAGAGGCCTGCATTTGTTTTGTCAAACACCAACAGTCGGTTTTCAGGCTCCAAGAATATGCTGAGCCCCTCCCTGCCATGTTTCACTTAAATTAAAGTAGCCTCCCAAAAAAAGCCAACATTGCTGCATCATGTAGGACAGCACTGGCAACAAATGTCATTGTGCACAGAGAGCAAAATGCAGGTCTATGGCTTTGTTAGAAAAAACAAATATTTGGCGGAAGGTCCTTCCGCAAAGCGACCGAAGGGCCTTTCTGTGAATAATTATGAATTAATGGAGTCTTGAGCTCTTAAAAGAGGTGTTGGGTGATGTCAGCAAGTCATAATCTCCTGGTTCATTACAGCCAAGAGAAGTTGATGGGGAGAGTTGCTGCCATTTGCTCTTGCAGCTCAAAGAGACAGGAACATAGAAATATTGAGGTTTTATTAAAACATTAAAAATGTGGCCTTTACTAAAGTCCAGAGAACTGGAGTGGAGGAATTGTTTACTGACTATGCAGGAAATGTAGAAAAAGCACAGAAGTAAATATTTTTTTAAAAATTTAATTTAATTTAATATAATTTAATTTTTTTTTTTTTCCTTAGAAATGGTTGGAACTGTGCTAGAAGTAATGTGATACTTATAATTTGGACTGTAAGGCTGTCATCTTGGGAAGTTTCTCTGCAGGAGTAAATTGTAAATTTCTCTGCAGGAGTAAATGCTGATAGAAATCCTTTCTAAAATCTAAACCAGTTGATCAACAAACCGAGAAAAATCAAATAAAACTATAACTGCACCAAAGCCGGGAAAAAAAGAAAAAAAAAGAAAAAGCAAAAGAAAGAAGTAATGCTAATTGCTTGCTTTGGGACCTGCAAATATGTTTAAGAAGTCCAAAAAGTATTGTAAATAGAGATGAAAAGATTAAGTTTAAGAATGAAAACTTAATATAAATATAAAAAATTGAGGCGATTGAAACTAACCCATTGCACAATCTGTTAGTCTGGAGAACAATCTCTTTGTTGAAATGTTGGGACTTATAAAACCGCAAGAGGGTAGACCTTCAGGAGATCTTGAAAGGACCAGAATATGGTGCTCAGAGGAGAGACTGGATCATGGTGTGGTCATAGTAAAGATGTTTCTGCGCAGGTCTGAAGAAGATGCTCAGTTAAATGGCCGAAATAGCTTAGAATTAGTCAAATAGTAATTTTTCTGTGTGTTTTGTCCAGCAGCATTTTCTGTTAATTTGAACACTTGACCTGAAGAACATGGATTTGAGCAAATATCTAAAATTTCTTTTTGAATCAAGCAACTCGAGCGTTGATATGCTGGACTAAATTCCCTGTTGGTGTGACACCACAAGAGCTAATACACTTGGGTTATGTGATGGGTTAGCTTTACCCATATACTTTATGGCGTATGTACTCACATGCACCTGAGAAGGGAATCCTTCAACTTCTATCTTCAAATGCACAGTTTGGTTTCACAGATATAGCTATTGGAGCATCTGAA
>NW_009722799.1:0-12286 GCF_000703405.1 Apaloderma vittatum
ATCTCTCCTGTACTGAGGTGACCAAAACAACACTCAAGGCGTGAACATGTAAAGGAGAATAAAGTTCTTTCCGATCTGAGGAGGTTATTCTGGTAGGTGATAGCAAGTTTATGATGGTAAAGCAAAGCTCCATAATGACATTAAACTTCGGTACCTATGTGCTGTATGAAAGGTTTAAAATGCAATATCAAATATAAAATATCATATCTTCCAAGAATACATCTGCAATTAATCTCTCCAGAAATATATATGCTTAAACAAGGTATAGACACAGTGCTGTGCTTCACAGGGTTTTTTTTCCTTGAAATGTAGATTATTAATCTGAACTTTATTTTAAACTAGACCTAAAGTGGTTCTATTTTAAGGACTTGAGATTTGGTTAAAAAAAATATGGATAATTACGATTTTATCCAATGCAGGGATAATTTATTCTTAAAATGAAATATTGAAATAGGTGTAAACCTGAAAAATTTCAGCTGAAATCTCAGGTCAGATTTGCAGAAGTTTATGGCCCCACAAGAATTATGATTGAATGTAGCAAGGACTAATCATCACTAGAATGCAGGTTGGTTAATAATGATTAACCTACTTGTTTTGTAAAAGTTGCAAAGTTGAAATTATTAATTAGAATCTAATTAATAACTGTATTACTGCAAAACTTTCCTTTATAACTTGGAATCAATAATGAATGTTAATTATTGAATATCCACTATTCAGTTAATCTTTTATAATGCTTGCAATTCCTCTATGACAAAATATACAAAGATAAAGCATTTATTATGGACCCATAAGAGTGACTCTAGTTACAGGGTTTTTGAGGAGAGTGTGGTTTGGTTTGGATTTTTTTTATAGTGGACATGATTATGAAAATTTAACAAGTTTGAGAATAAAATGCTCTTTATCTCAAGTTCTCATAAGCTTTCTCTAGTCAAAGAATTTTATTTTTTTACTTCTGCTAAAATATTTCTGAAGCCTTCTTATTTGGGCACCTTATAACCAGCTGAACAGGTTAAACTTTGAAATGAACTTTTTAAGTCACATTGCACTTTAACGTTTTTTTTTACTTCAATGTGGATTCATGGTGGACTCACTGAATGTTGCTTTAATCTGACTAGAACAATGATGAGCAACGAGCCTGGCTAATGATTTGGATGGCATGTCCTTTTATCTCTTTATCAGTATCATCTATTGTCTTCTGACCTAACAAGTAAAAAACCTAGAAGTTTCTCTAAGAAAAATCAAGTTTCAAGCAGTAACAGGTTGAACTGTATTATATATCAGGAAATAGCTGCTATTTATTGAGCCTGCCTCCATGTAATTCAGTGAAAAAATGACAAGTAAATGCCCCATATGACTTTCATCTCAAGCCAGTCTTTCCTTACCGATTTTAAGCATGAGACAGTCTTTTCACAGGAAACATGACCTTTTAGAAAGACTTATTTTACTTTCAAAAAAGTTTTGTTTTCTGATCACTGTTTGTGATATTAAGGAATTATGATGGCCCTTCGCAAATCCCCTTCTTTTTCCGATGAAGATATTATTTTAAAATGCTACTTCAAAACACATCTGCTTGGGGAAAAGTTTCGACCAAAATGCTTATAATCAGCAACAGCGATAATACAATCGCAAGATTTTTTGTGTAGATCTTTCCTTACTTTAGGTGCTCGTGATGCTAGTTGCCATTGAACATTAATATCCTCGATATGACAAGAAAATTATGTACAAAGATTCCCTAAACTACACTGTCAATTTCATAAAAATGTTTCTAATCCAAATCTGCAGTGCTAGAGGTAAAGTTGCTTGAAACACTCAGAGAATAAAAGCATTCTTAACTTTTAAAATGACAATTTTTACCTAAACCATGTCACATTTGTAACAAGACACAAACTGTTGTTCTCTTTTTGGCAGCTTACTACTTAATGAAGCATGTAAGTATCAATAAAAGGCTTATTAAATGAATTTAGGGTGAACTGTATCATTATTTTGTTATTCAAACATTTGAAAACCTGCATAAACCAAAGACGTAAGTAATACCTAGTTAATTTACAAGTTCCCCACTGAACTTCTGAAAATATTTTAATATTGTTTTTCTGCCACAGTATTTGCAGTCATAAAAACATCTTAACTTTTTTTGCACTGGAAAAAAAATATTCCCATTATGAGACTAGGTAAGTACATGAAGTTTTAAGATTCTCCTGTTTGTCAAAATTCCCTACTATTTATATTTTGCACTGCATTTCTGTAAAATCTCTTTTAGAAGTGTGTGCAGAAACAAAGATGAGTGATCAAGGCAACTGTTTTTACTAACCTTTTATAACTAATACAAAAGCAAAGAATGAAAAACAATTGACTAGACAAATTTTGTAGCAAAAGTATCACTAAAATAATAGAAATTATTTCTCACTGAAAATGTAAATAAAGGAAAATTAAGTATAAAAAGGTATTATAAAGGCATCTAAGCAAATCTGTCAGGCCAGTTTTCACTCCAAGAGACAGTCCACAGCATAGTGTCATGTAATCACTTCAATGAAGGTCCCTTTGGGTAAGTTTTACTACTTATGGCAATCGGATCAACATTCAGGACATTTGCAGTTCATAGGTAAATAGTTTCATAAGACTTTGTAGGTGGAGAGGTACAGTCTGTAATATTCTCAACAATTTTGCAAAGACTATATTTTTTTTAAGGTCACAGGAGGTCTTAACACCAGTAACACATGTGAATGAGTATATATGAATGGATGAAGATTAATTGAACTTTGACCAAAACTTTTAAATTTAGAAACTGGAAAACTCTGGCAGGATGTCCTGCCTTCAGTGTCCATTGCATTTCATTTTACCAAGTTTATCACAGTCTTTTATCAATTGAAAGGTAAAACTTATTTTCACATCCAGTCTACCTAATGAATCTGTATAATTAGCCACTAAACGTGGAAAATAATAAATCAAAATTATTCATACATGCTTTACTTTATATATGTCAAAGTCATTCAATGACCAACGTGAAGATAAAGTAATATATGGAACTTATCATGTCACCTGAAGTGCATACGTATGATTTTTATCTCCATGGTTATTGCACTCTGCTCTATCCTTTTTCTCTATTTCAGTCAGACCTTCAGCCCTACAGGAACGTGCCATGAGTCCCTGCCTACTGATATTCCTCTCATTCCTTTTAGATAACAGAATGTTTGGGATGGCATTCACCTGAGCTTTATCCCAATATGCAGTCCAGATTTCACATGCTTACTAATAAAAGTCATAAAACATTTGTGGGTTCTCCAGTTAGGCTGTATATCTGATAAACGGGAAGCATGCATATACTTAAAATATAATTATAAACATAATTTCTAATAAAAGTGAGAGTAAGAAAATACACAAGACTAAAATGATGTCATTAAATAATTCCAATAAATGAAGTTTTTTTGCTGCCTTATCACTTCATGTGAATTTAAGGAAAAGAATTATGTTACACTGAGACAAAGTATGGAATTGTACAGCTTTTGAAAGGGTGAAAAAGAACATCTGTAAGAGCATAATTGCAACAAAATTAGGTTTAAAGCAGGAAGAATGAAAAATGAATGTAAGGCATTGTTCTTCTGTGTATAATGCTGCAGAGTAAGCATATTTAATTTGAAAAACAGTATGCAACCTTGTTCATATGCAATAATGTCCAATATTAAACTAGGTATTTACTAAATCAACTGATTAGCAAGAAAGCCTGAGAATGTTTTTTATTCAAGAACTGTGTGCAGGTCTGGGCCCCTCACTGCAAGAAAGACCTTGAGGGGCTGGAGCGGGTCCAGAGGAGAGCAACGAGGCTGGGGAAGGGACTGGAGGAAAGTCCTGTGAGGAGAGGCTGAGGGAGCTGAGGGTGTTCAGCTGGAGAAGAGGAGGCTCGGGGGGACCTTATCACTCTCTACAACTGCCTGAAGGGAGGTCACAGTCAGGTGGGGGTCAGGCTCTTCTCACGGTCAGCCAGTGACAGGATGAGAGGGCACGGCCTCAAACTGCATCAGGGAAGGTTTAGGTTGAATCTCACAAAACAGTTCCTCACGGAGAGGGTGCTCAGGCGCTGGGATGCACTGCCCAGGGAAGTGGTGGAGTCACCATCCCTGGAGGTGTTTAAGGAGAGACTGGATGTGGCACTTAGTGCCACGGTCTAACTGATGTGGTGGTTTTGGGACGTAGGCTGGACTTGATGATCTCAGAGGTCTTTTCCAGCCTCAACAATTCTGTGATTCATCAAAACTCTGTCTTTTGCCTGCAGCTGCCAATATCAATCCTACAGGCTTAACAGATTAGATAGAATCAAACCTATTTATCAGCATAAATCTAAAATCATGAAATACCATATTCTAAGACCTTGCCTACTCCTTTTTATCACATTGAAAGTTAACCTCTCTGCAAACAACGATCTGAATATGTAGGCTATTGACTTAGCCTGATTTAATGAATAAGGCACAAAGTCTTGAACATGTACAAAAAGAAAAAAGAGAAATGCTTTATACCATTGACTGCTGAAGTCAAATTAAATTTGTATAAAAAAGGTAAAAATATTCTTGAAGGGCACTGGAGACCCGTGTTCCCCGCAAATCTGCTGTTAGCAGACAGTGTCAAGAAACTGGCAGGAGCACACAGTTCTGTGGAGGGACAGGGTGCTAGGACACAAGCCCGGCAACTAGTACTGCTAGGACTGTTGCCCAGGGTTAGGGCCACTCAGAAAGATCAAGTTCACACAGTTAGATTGAATCTAAAAGAAGAGTGTGCCCATTTGAAAAATGCTGGCCTATGAAGTTTTGCTTTGATTCAAATAATTAAGATTTCTGTAAAAGTGTATTTTGTTTGGTTCAGAAGAGGAGGTACAGTAGAGTTAATGACTTGACTTGAACAAGCTATTGAGTAGAAGTTTGAGCAACAATCATCTGAAATCTAGATTGAGCAGAAGGGCATGATTTTGGTCGATTTACTTGGAAAGATCTATAATCAAAGAACTAAAATAAAGTTATTCATGACTTTTTTTAAAAAAAGTCACATTGGGAGCGCTATCTTACTAGATAAATTTTAATGTCATGTACAATTCAGCAGTAAGACTCAAAGTGGCACGAAGATGAAAGCATTCTAAAGCTCAAATTATCGTTGCCTAATATAAAGCTTAGGAACTCAGACCATCTATCCCTGATTGTTAAATGCTCTAATTGTTGTTTACTCATTCTGTTGCTTACCTTGTTTGTTTTTATTGATTTTGTTGTTGAGTATTTCGTTGCATTTTGTTCCTATTGTGGTTGGGGTTTATTGTGCATTTTAATGCAAATGTGTTTATAAGAAATGATTTTGTATTACCGTGAGGGTTTTTTCTCGTTTGCTTTTTTTTCCTCAGCAACTTTGCATCTCAAATTTACCCTGCTGCCAAACGGACTTCTGTATCACACTTGGCTAAGTGACAAGATTGTGCTGGTTGATGAATGTACTTCACTGTAGCTAAACAATCTACCCATATAGATAGATTATGTAAATGTAAATCAGAACAAGTTCTAGGAACAGTAACATTAATGTACGTGGATAGTAAGCATATCATATCAAATCAGGAAAGAACCAAGAATAAATCAGATACACTGTAGAATCTGACCCTTTGTAACCTTGAATCTTGCTCCTGAAAAGTACTCAGTGATGACAGAACTCTGCATTCATGCAGAATCTTGTAGATTTTATGTAGCTGAAAGATAAAGAATCTGGCAATTTAGCCTAAACTTTTTGTCTATTGCTTAAAATAATATGAAACTCTTTGGTTTTTTACAGCAAGTATTAACTCTCCTTTTAGTAGCAGTCATAATTAATATGGATTTTTTTAAAGAAGACAAAGGGTTAATCCTTTCTCTGTATGTAATTTCCAAAAGATTAATTTGAACATGTCTATGAAGACACTAACTTGAAGACAGATAACATATTTCAAAGTTTTTTGGAAACACCCTGCAATGGACATTTTAAAAATAATTGGGAATCATATTGCTAACATAAAAGAAGATATTCTATGGTAGATCTACATACATATATCTGCTGAGAGCTACGTGAAAAGTAAAAGCATTATCCCAAAGCCCATTGTCAACATAAACACAGCCAAGAAACCTGCATCTATAGAAACTTAGTTGTATCTGGATAATTAGCCACTACTTTATTTTCCAGAAAATACCAAGTGTCTATCTTGTGATCCCAAGATACTACAGCAGAAATATTAACAAAACTAGAATAGTAATGAATTCCATATTGATCCAGGATAGGAATAAAAAAGAACAAAAGTAGCTTTCAAAAATTTAACATTACTTCTTGCCTACTAAATCAAGGGGGGGGAAAAAAAATACCAAAACCAAACCAAAACAGTATTTACTAAATTACAAACAGAAAGGTAATCCTTGGTAATAAAAGGCACAGAAAGGTTGGTCAGTGTGCATAGCAGTTGTGATACACTATTCTTGCACTTAAGATAATATTTTGGACTGAAAAATCAAAATATCTTGCAATTTATTTATACATATTAGAAAGGACTGAGAAGTTTCCTTTCCCAAGTATATGTTTAAGAAAATATTTTTTTTCTTAACAATCTTATGGTATCATATAAAATTTCTCAAGTTTTTAAAATATAATTAATTTGGAGGTTCCCTCAGAAAAACATGTATTCTACCATCAGTTGAGGGACAGTGTTTGCAGAACAAAAGATTATGCTGCTGGTGGCCAGATTAGAACTATGTATTTGGACAAGATCAACTGCAGAAAGCCTTTATTAACCTTTTTAAAGTTGCTCTGAAAATAGTGAGCCATTTCTTTAGAATGAGAAAGCACTTTATCACATGTACTTATGTAAATTTTTGTGTTGATTATTGCACTGTTGTACCAATGGATTCATGAAACGTGCCTCTGCTAGAACCTTGATATAGTTCACTAACCCATTTACTAAAAGCCACTATGTTACTTGAGCCATCAGAGAGAAGACCATGTATTGTATAACAAATTCACTCCTGGCATTATTAGCTACAGTATGGTAAAGTCAGAGATACTTTTTAATATAATGACAATACATCCCGCCCCTGCCATTCACTGTTTTGTTTTATACAGCCTGTGACGATTCTTAAAAAGGTGTGCTTTAGAGTACTATCATTTAAAGTTTTGCATTAAATACCTGCTACCAACTAAGCAATATTTAGAAATTTTATATACTTTGTAGCAGATTTTAGTATTGAATTCTAGTTCCAAATCACTTTGGTTTGATTGAATTTTCTTCTGCAGCCTGTCTGTCTCTCCCCGATGTGTCTGAGTCAGTAACTGGGAAAGAAGTGTCTTCTATCAATCAATGACAGAAAGTGCTGAGTCTGAAAATGCTGACTGAGCACCATGGAGGGCAGGCAGGCTGCTGATAGCAGGCAAGGGAAGTTAAAAAAATTGAATTTGAGTGTTAAGTGCATTTTTAAAAGTTATCCAAAGATTAATCAGGAAGAAAAAATTATGCTTCTCTACCAAAAGTGCAATAAAGCCATTAACCCGAATTGGCACTTACAGAACAAAAGAAAAGAATTCTACTCAGCTTGGTGCTGATAACACCAGGGCCACGGGTTCGATCCCCATTCAGTCCCCATGTGGTGCCTGATCTAGTTGAGAGGTGTCCCTGCCCGTGACAGGGAGGTTGGACTAAATGATCTCTGAGGTCTCTTCCAGCCTAGGCCAGTCTAGGATTCTATTACCTCAGCTAAACTTTCTCCACATCAACAACTAAAAAACCAAGGGCATGACTCCTGATTTCCTTCTCAATATTGTACACCACATAAGATTTTAAATATTTCACAGCTAATTAGATAGAGTTTAAACAAACATTACAACAATTGAAGAGTTCTTAAACAAGGATGAATTCTTACAGCAGCATGTAATGATTTTCTGAGATTATAACAAACTTCCATGAAGAACTGCAGCACTATCTATTGCTGGGAGACAGTGATTATTATTCACCTTCATTGTCTATTGATTAGTTTACCTGTAAATTATGTGCAGAATTTAATCTGTTATAAACACATGCATCCTTATAGCTACACACTTAATTAATTGCAGACCTGTACAACCAGTCATAAAAGTGTAGGATTATCATTCTAAGAAACAAATGTAATTGACCTTCTTAGGAAGGGGAAATCGTGTCTGTTCAACCTCATTATTTTCCTGGTCATGGATGAAGTTTTCACTGTTCATATGCAGAAATTAGTTATGCAAAATAACAACTGATTCTAGGATACGCACATATGAATATTGAACTTAGCTTTTATTTTGTAATAATGTTTCCTTTATTTTGAGATCCTTGTTTTCAAGCCATATTTCTGAAAATACTGGCTCCTTAATAAAATGTAGGGAGCTCCCCCATCAAAAAAGGGTTTGGCAAGGCCAAAATTGCACAGGTAGTGCCAACAGAAAAGAGCCATGTAGAAGAATAGGAACTGATTTTCTGCAAAGCCAATTGATTTGATAATTGTAGCCCATATTGGCAGACAAATTCAAGATGTCATTTAGCAGTGTTTTGTCAAGGTTAATGAATATGCTTGTCTCTGGCTAGTAAGAACACCATCACTATGGATCACAATTAGCTTCTCACAATCATCTGTTGTTTACATTGCACAGAGCAATGTGCCATTTCATAGATACAAAACTACCTGTTTTATGCTCTGCCCTATGCAAGGGAACTTTTGCATACATGTGGCAAATAGGCTACGTTGAGTTCCTAACACGAAAATTTAAAATTTTTCAACAAAAATACTATTTAGGGAGCAAAAGGACCATGGGCCAAAAGTTGGTTAAGAGCTCTGAAGCTGAACTTCCAGCCAACACATTATTTTCCTTTCATTAGTTAGTATTCCATTCAGGATACTTGTAGATTTTTATACTGAGACTATGCAGTTCCAATGAAATCATTTTACACGGGTGGTAATTTAATTCTGTGAAATTCAATCACTGGTTTCTAATTTCAAATCTTATATTTTTATTGAATTATTTATATTCCACCTACACATTGTCCTGATGCAGTAATCATTATATCAAGTGGAAGAGAGACTCTGAAAATCTGGAAGACACTCTTTAATCACGTGTATGCAACTAACCAAATATCTTCTTTCCATTTTTTAATTAAGTTTAAAAAAAAATATTCTTTGAACAACAATATTCAGTTGCTTGTTAAATTTTTGTTGGCATATTCACTTCCAGTTCTCTAAGATAGTAATTTCATTTGCATACATGCTCATAAAAATCACACTTAAAATGTGCTTGTGGAATCAGAGAAATTTGACTCGGGCTTTCTGCTGAGTAATTTCTAGCATCTTATTTTATAATCACAAGGTTTCATGACAATGAAATTAAGATCATAAAGGAGCAATCTTGCAGACCAGATCTTCCAGCTAACGCAGTATCACAGACTGTTCCTTCACAACCACGATCACATCACACCCACGACTGCACTGTTTTAAGAGATGGTAGAGATTCATAATATTAAATTCATCAAGATGCGTTATCAGATATGACAAAATATAGAACTCGACTTTTTGTCCATGATGAGAAATCAAACTAAACTGTAGTCTTTAACAGACACTTGGACTTTAATGTATTTGTCCTGATTTTATCAATGCCCTTAGTGGGTAAGCGTCAAAAAAAAAACAACCAAAAAAACAAACCACCAAACAAACAAACCACCAAACAAATCACCACAAAAAACCACCCCTCAACTTCATAAGGTGTACACACAGTAAAAATGTAGTACTTCATACTGGCTGGAAGCTCCACCACAGATTACTGTGGTTTAAGAGTTAGAGTAGCAAGTGAACAAATACAATTAAAACCAGAGCTATGCATCTCAAAATGGATTTTGACAAGTACAATTGTTATGATAGTATTTCATCACATACTTGTAACTGTTCAACTGTGCTTTTGGCCATAGAAATGTAGTCTATTTCACACAAGATTTCATCAAACTACAGTTACAGCATCTTCGTCATCTGAAATGTGAAGATATTTCTAGACTATGGAAGCATACAGACTAGGAAGTAATGAATTACTTCTTGCAAAACAGCAAGAAATATATTTTGCCCATGGAAATAATATCAAAACTCGCTTATTTTTCACCACCAGTGGAAGAACATGTTCATTCACATTTAAGACTGGAATTTAGCCTGTGTGTTCCCTGTAATATTCTCAATCATCCCAACAGAAATGCTGGGAACTTAACTCTTCTTTACTTGCCATAGTGAAAACCGTTCCTAAAGTGAATGCAAATATCTGAGCATATCTGCACCTGTAAGCACCAAAACCAGAAAAGAAGATGAAAAACACTAATGAATTCCTGCTGGACAGTGAAATAAACATATTTTTTATATATATAAATGCTTTTCTGATAACAGAAGAACAGTAACCTACTGAAGTTTTTTCAGAGAAGGTCTGAAAATGCAACTGGCTTTCGCCCTTATCTCAAAATGCATCATTTCCAAATGGAAGAGAATGAAAAACAGAGCGGCAGAAAGCAGGAACATATACTGGGAGGGGAAAAAAATTATATATTCTTCTATTTCAAAAAGAAATTTTTGAAAGTCTAAATGTTGAAAATATTTTTCCCCTCCTACTCCCCAATAATGTTTTATCCTTGTTATCTAAACTACAGAACCTTCCTAGTGAAGGGATAAAGGATTTTAAAGTGAAAGAAGAAATCAAACTGTCAAAATACTTTGCCTTTTTTTTTCCCTCATGTTTGAAAGGTGATCAAAACTATTTCTTGAAAAAGTTATATCAGCATAATTTTTTCATTAAATGTGTTTTTCTTCATCTTTTCTGTGAAGTAACAAGCTGTAGTTGCCCCTACCTGAAAAACTCTCCTAGTAGAAATTTCTAGTGGTGCAATTAAGAGGGAAAGTAACACAAGCTGTTTGATCACTCACTGAGTTAGCCTTATAAATGTCAATACAACAAGGTTAAAAATAGGGTAGAAAATAATTTGAATACTCTTACTGACCACTAACACAGTTCATATTTTTATTCCAGTATAAAATTACGGAAAAATGAGAATTACCACATAATATGCAGAGGCAAGAACGCAAATGTGTGTGTGGTACCCACAGGCCTTATGTAACAACTAAAGCGTATAGTACCTGGGTACTGACAATAGAAGTCAAGATCCTCAATGAAATGATAATTTAATATCACCACTGCCTCTGGTTAAAATAGTCTTCAAATTTAGGTGAGAGCCCTTGGGTCCCAGCACTAGAGTCTGGCAGAGCATTTGCTCAGTACCTGCAGACACTAAGTGATTTATGTTGAGCTGCAGTTTGCAGTCCAGATGTTGGCCTGAAACTCAATGTCAGAAATAGATTTTGCTTTAGTTCAGGAATCACTTCGCCGAATTGTTCAAAGCTCAAATACCTAAAAAAGCATTTCTTAGTTTGCTGCTTGAACTGTTTTGTAAAAGCATATAGCAATTCAGTCTAGCTGCATGCCATTTGAGAACTGTGACCAGGAAAAAACTGCTATTTACATTAATGTGGTCAGCCATTTTTGTGCACAGTTTCACTTTTAACTGCATTGATAGCTATCAGCTCTGCTAGATTGCTTTCTACTAGCCCAGTTAAGTTAAAAAAAAATTCCTGGCTAGTCTTTCTCAAAGGAAGAAAATTATTGATCCTTATATTTCAGTACTGGCTCACCATATTCGTTGCAATAAGCAAACTGAACTTTTCACATGTTCTTTAGAAACCACTAATGTAATAAGAAAAATGACATTACCCACAGCTATTACATGACTGGTGCAAACTCCGCATCTGATCTAATTCCCAATAACGTCAATGGCAATGTTTCCATTGATGTCGCTGGCACAAGGTCAATTCCTGCAGTGGAAAGCTGTGAACTTCTGGAAACATGGTGGAGTCAAAATGCTACATCCTCCTCCAAAGTACTGGCAACTAAAGTAATTTTCTTAAAAGAGTTCCCAGGAGGGTCATGGTTTGTTTTGAGTTTTTTTAACAGCACAGAATCCCTCCCTCCTGTCAGTGACATTACTCTTGAGACAGGGTAAACTTCAGAAGTGAAGGACTGCAATTACATGTGATTATGGTAACCAGGTAAGACTTACAGCAGCTCTGTGCTGTGCCCAGAAAGAAAAAGTGTCTAATGTATGTCTTGTCTTTAGATCAGAGAGAAATGGGGGAGAGGACGCTGATCTGAAAAGCATGAGAAAACTTTAAGGTCAGTGCACAGACCTTAGCCAACAAGGGGTTAGACTGGA
>NW_009722800.1:0-12147 GCF_000703405.1 Apaloderma vittatum
CTAGAGAGCGCTGCTGAAGGTGCCGGGTTGTGTGTCCCGAAGGCACAGATCTGCCGTACGGACAGCACTGGAAACGGCGAGGAGTGCCTTCCCCTGCTTGCTTCGCTGTTGTAGAGTGGGCAGCTCGCAGGGCGGGCAGTGTTCGTGAATTGGTGGCAGGGATGCGAACAGCTGCCATCCCCGCGCTGGCTTCGTGCTGCCAGTGTTTGTCCGCTGGGAACGGAGAGCCAGATGTGCTTCGCGTAGTTTCCAGGCAGCGCCGCTCCATCAGATGACAGTAGCTATTGAGTGCTCCTATGGTGGCCCAGAGACCCAAAGATGAAAGCCTGACGCCTGTCAGCACCTCCCCTGCCATTCCTGCGCCCCTTCAGTTTTCACTTTAGTCCTCTCACCAAAGCAAATGCCACAGAGCACGATGTTGCAATGCTATTGACCTTTATTTTTGAGGAGGAAAATCCCAAGTTTTATAATGTCGAACTGTCGGGCAGATTTGGGATGCACTGAATTTTGCTGTCAAATGCTTTCCTACACCCGTTCCCACTGCCCATGCAGCCGTTTGGAGCTTCAGCTGGGAACCCACCGTCCTCCTCAGAAACACCTTCCACAGCATCTCCTGGGTTAATTTTACTTGGGAAAATGAGAAATATCTGAATGCCCTCTCATGCAAATTTATCTTCATAGAAGAAAAAAAAAAAGCCAATGATCAGTCAAACGGAAAAACACTACAGAGACTTGGAATAATTTCTGAGAGTGGATTGTGTTGTTTCCCAGCTGCTTTACCTTTAAGCAGTCTCTTACCCCTAACTCAGGGGCTCCACCAATTGTAAAAGCAAGAACTAACCAGTGCCAGATTCGAGTCTCAAAATACAAACCATTTTAGATATGGGGAGCAAAAGAGGGAGGGACTAGTTCATAAGAAAACTTCTAAGCATTATTGTAGCAAAAATAATATGGCATCTTTCACCTCAAATAGCCTAACACTTCATAAAGTGATATGAGCTTCACTAGTTACTAAAACACAGCTATTTCTGAAGTGGAACCTGATATCTTTTTTTTTTCTTTTTTTTTTTGTTTTACCAGCAGAGAGGAATGTTTTAAGGTGGAGAGTGAAGGATACCATATATGACCAATCATAAATGTAATCTAGGAGTGAAATCTACTTTTAGTAATAATGTGTTCCAGAGTATCGTAAACTTGCATCCTTAGTTTATAAATGCGATTCATTAAAAAGAGATACAGGAAACTTGAATAACATTTTGTCTTCTCTCTTCCAGCAATACTCTCTTACAGCTCTTCAGTAGCAGATGCTCTGGTTCCTTTTCTCTCTTCATTTAGTTTAATGTCCAAGTCCCGGAGCTGGCTGAGGAACCCTGAATTTGGGCAGATGTCTCTGCGAGCACTCACTGTTTTCAGAGCATCCACAAGTGTCATGTTTTCATGGATCATTAAAAAGGCAAGCACCAAAGATGCAGAGCGGCTCACCCCCATGGCACAATGAACAAAGACCTTACCTGTGAGAAAAAAGAGGCACAGCAAGGTGAGTGGGCTTTAGCATTGCTAAAGTGAGAAGGAGACAGGGAGGACAAAAACTACTAGAAACAAGAAAACTACTGTGGCAGTTAGCAGATTCTCATGTTTTCTAGGATGATTCACATAAGATCATGCTGTACATCTCTGGCGAGGTGGTATTTCATACTGACCTCATGCATCTAACTTAGGCCTCAGATTAAAATAGCTGAAATTTTCTGTGGAAGGAGAAGCTTTCTGTGACTAAACTTGTTAGTATAGTTTTCTGCGGAAAGAAAAATTATGTTTTGGCAGAATATTTTGGCCCAGCCCTGACTGTGATCACTGACAAGTCCCATAAACTCTGTAGGATAGTCTGCTTGTAAAAATGGACTCATAATTTACTGTATCTCAGCAGCCCAGTGTGAGCTATAACCGGGGATTTAATAAAGCACTCCAGTGAAAGCAGCACATCTCGCAGCCAGTCAGAGTCGGAGCAAACTCTGGAACAAATGGAAATTATGATAACTAGGCCATAATCCAAACTCTGCTGACAAAAATTCAGCAGGCTGTGGGTCAGGCTCGTAGTTTTTGACTTAGTTCATTAACTTCTGCTGCTTCTCTAGCTTAATAGACAGTTTGAATCAGTCTCCAGCTCTGAGAAACACTTAAGCGTGTGAAGCATTTCAGCTGGGCTGAAGTGCCGCCGCTCCCAGCTGAGCGCATCGGGAATGGAAGCGGGGCTGTGGTGCGCGGGGCTGGAGCCCATGTGCGAGTCTTGAGTGGAGGCACATGGATCCGGCCAGTTCCTGCAGGATGGGTTTGTGGGCGAGCACCCACGGTGCCATAACCTTCGCCTGGCTCTGAGAGTTGGCCCATCCTCCCACCATGCTGGGCTCGGGGTAGCCCTGGCCACGGCCGCCTTCCCTGGAGCCCATGGCGTAGGCACCCTCGCCCTCCCGCACACGGTGGTTCCACACATGCCTTCACAAGCTGGACTCTGAATCTGAGCTTTGCTGTCTGCCTGTTGCTGCAAGGAGAAGCCATTTGGCTCGTGTTGAAACCCCCTCCCAAAGCTTCTCTTTGCCTCCCTCTTACCTCCTGAAGTGTTTAAGGCTTTGCCTATGAAATTGGCAGCATCGTAGAAGAAGATACTTAAATCAAAGGATGGATCATCAAATGCTTCTACTCCATAGTACTCTATTTGCAGATCCTCGTAATATTTGGCTCCTGTGTTGATGCTATATGGCCCATCTGCTGCATTAAGAATATGAGTAATGTTGAGGCTTTGAAGAGTAGTTTTGCTCCTAGCAGCCCACCTGTTGAAAGACATGAAGGACTCACTGGCAATACTCCTAACATCTCTAAAATAGCATGGCTTAAAGCTTACTGTCTGCTCCTGCTAGGGAGGAATGCAGGATCTGCATCTTGCTTATAGAGTAGCACGTTTTGAAAAGCCTGTAGTGTGCTTTGCACATGAAAAATGTGATATGGTGGTGTGGAGAGCAGCAAGAGCGCAGACTTGCCAGTGGGATACTGTTAGTTAAGCAAATGCCTCCCAGCGGCTAATCCCTAGGAACACAGCTTACTGTATGAAGTGGTCGAGTTTTTCCTTGTTTAGTGAGTTCTAGAGCTAATGTCTCATTCATAGTGTGTATGGGTCACAAGGGCAAGAAGCCACACAGGTACAGCAGCACCTCATTCCTGGTTTGGACTTGAAACAGCGGCATCATGCTCACCAGCCAAGTTCTTCCCTTTTCCAACTGTACAGTGGGACTGAAGTTATTGCACAAAACTGTGATCTTTAACTGGTGTATTCATGAAGAGGAGGAGTTGGGAAAAATGAGACAATGATCTATATAATTTGTAGTAATCCAAATAGTAGTAAATGGCAATACATAGAAGTGGTCATGAGAACAACAGGAAATTCCTGTTTGATATTTTCAATTTTGCTATCTTTGAAAGAAAGCTTGGATTTGGACTGGCAAAGTCTCTATTATGTAATTCATTTGGGTCCTCCTACATCTGGCTCTTCATCCTTCTACTCCTACCTGAGTGTGAGGGCTACCATGATCTTGTCTGCTGCCTTAGAGCACAGTTTCCAAGGCAGATAAGGCACCTCAGAGTTAATACCGATTTGGGATGGTCCATTTAAGCACTTTTGTCTAGAATGCAAGTAATTCTTACTCACCCAAATCTGTTTTAGTTCCTAGAACATATAAAGCCCAACTCAGACACGCTATGACTAAGTCCCCATTTTGTATGCCGTGTTTTTCGTGACATCCAGACTCCTTATGTTACCAGCCTTGGAAGCCTGTCTCGCAAAACATTCCTGCAGACCCAAAAGCCGCTCCCCAGTATACCACACCCCTTCTTCCTCCTTCTCCCAAGGAACCGATAGCAGCTTATTGATAGGACCGTATGTTCTTACGCATCTCCCAGGTAAATATTTGGCCAGACTTGGTCCACATGATTATCAGACCCTCCTCTGAACCAAAAGAGCCGCTGGAGGTCTGATAGCGCTGGTGTTTCATAGGAAGCTCTGCTCCCAGTGCTGCCAGTTGGAGATGAAGAGTCTCTGGTGTGAGGCATCTTGCTCCTCTCTTGCATACAATCGGGCTATATCAGAGAGAGCTTTTCTGAAATGAATTAAGAGGAGATTTTCATACAGAAATAATATTCCCTAGAAAGTAGTCCTGTTCATTACCCTCCAAATAGCATGACGTTATTAAAACTAGTGTGTGCAGCAGGGCCTGCAGGTGCTGCTAAAAGCATCCAGAGAGCAGGATTGACTCTGTGGTAGGACTCCACAGAGTAATTCATGTAGAGTTCATCCCCTGAGAAAGCAGCAGCATAAGATAATACGATTTAATTTCTTGTCAGGTAATGCTGCTGAAAAAGAACATCCTGTGCCATGCAAAAGCAGCACTGGCTGAACCTCATAGTTGCAGGTATTGTTTCTGTTAGTATAGCGCTGATGAGTGTACGCAGGGAAGCTCCAGTATTTTATGTTGGAGAGTTACCAAAGTGTTTGTGCACACTTGATTCTGGTTGGTTAAAACTGGGATTTTTTGAAAGTATGAATTATTGGACTACCTTATACCTATAAAGCTTCTAGGGCCAAGGTGAAAGTCTTAGGATGCGTATGTAGGATGTATTCATATAGCACAAGTGTGCACACACATAAAATGTATGTGCATGCAGTTTTCTTTTATTTATAGGGATGTAGTTAAACACATACATCTACATATATGTATACATATGAATGGATTTTCACATGCATATATATCTATATATGTTGGTACAGAAATCGAGGAAATTTGAACCATCTTTTTCTATCTCTCAGGTGAATACCTCTGAACACGAAGCCATACTGGTGTACTTGTGTATGCCTGTCTCGGTCTCTCTTCTGGGAGCTGTTCCACTTTGTATAAATAATGTGATAGCTATTCGCCTCCAGGAAGAGGCTGTTTCCCCCATTTGAGGGGTAGGGTGCTTACTTGGGATGTGAGAAAAAAAGAGCATCTGAATTTTGGGTAAGTTACAGAGCTGAAAGTTCTAGCCTTGTTGCCCTGTTAAGAATCTCATCTAGGTACTGTTTTGTTCCCTTACAGATCATGCAGTGGAATATGGGCATCCCTTCTGCAATGTTGTTTGCTGGTTTAGACTCAGGAAGCTCAGGCTAGCCAGTCCACCCTGAAGCAGAGCTCAGTCAGGAGCAGGAGTTCAAAGATATCCGAGCAGTCCCTTCTCTGAGACTTTCAGAGCAGTTCTCCTGCCAGAATCTCATTATCCTGTTCTTGTCCCAAGAGAACATGGATAAGCTTTGTTTGGTTGCTTGTTGCTCTTAAAGCCATAATCAACAGGGGAGCCACACTAGAACTCTTCCCAAAGTGGGGTGGCCAGTGTTTATTGTGGTGTGGCATCAGCTCTCACTCTAATGCCTGAATGCCTAAACCTAGAGTTGGGTTTATTTTTTCAGCAATTCTAGAAGACAAGTGCAGGTGGGACCTTTGGAAGTCATCCAGTTTGTGCCCTGCCCCACAGCAGCAGCAGCCAGATGGATGTTGCTCCTAAAGCAACAATAACAATATCCAGGTACATTATTTTTAAGTGTAGGCTAATTTGGGGCATAAGCAGAAAGCAAGGGAGAATATCTTATGGAATATCTTATGTTGCTTATGGAAAAAGATGTAGAGATGATGCAAGGCACATTACTGAACACACCACATATATTTCTATGACCTCAGCCTAAGTTTGCTTCCCCTGACCCATTTCGATCCTCTTTCCCACAAATGTTAAGAGCAGTTATAGCTTTTTCTATGTTCCAATAAAAAGGAAGTGTCCCTAGGGTAACTACTTAATAAGCAAAATATGAAAATCATAATAAAAATTATGGGAGAGATGGAAAAAAATGGCTGTTTTTACCTTCAGTGATGAAGGAAAAGAACTGCAGAGAAGCAGAGGGGAATATAGGGATAAAAGCTTACGAATTTTTCAGGGCAGATAACATAACACCAAAAGCCCTGGTAAAGGAGTATGCTGTGCAATCCCAGCACTGATTAGCATGAAGAATAGCACAGAAAAAGATACTGTGCATTACCCTGCAAGTTTTACTGCCTTGCAAAAGTCATGCACTGTGCTCAAGAGCTACTGCCAGCATTGTCTTGATGACCCGTTTGTACTTTCACCGACACAGAACGTTAAACCAAAGCAGTAAAAGGAAATAACGAAAAAGATAATACAGCTTCTACATCAGGAGATTCATAAGACCACAGGCTCATTTTCGAGGAGTGTGGCTGGCTCTCAATCACTGCAGATGTTTAAAGGCTGAAGTTGTGGAGGTAAGCAGATGGATACTAAACTTTCAGTTCGCTTAGCCCTCACTGCTTTAAACTTCTGTTGTAGCCCATCAGCTAGTTACAGTAGTGGAGATGATTAGCAGAGAGAGAGAAAGAGATGATTAGCAGAGATAATTGTGAGGCCTGTTGTTCAAGACCTGACTTTGAGGAGGGTCTCCAAAGACTGAGTCGTTTTAGCACCAGTGAAACTTAGCAGGCTGCTGCAGCCAGGGAGGCGCTTTGCAACAGAGCTCCATTGCATCACAAACAAATGGTTTGTGTTCATAGAATCATAGAACATAGAGTCATACAACGTTTTTGGCTGAAAGAGACCTTCAAGATCGTTGATTCCAACCTTTTCCTAGCGCTATCAACACCACTAAACCACGTCCCTCAACACAACATCTACCCATCTCTTAAACACCTCCAGGGATGGTGACTTGACCACCTCCCTGGGCCCCCCCCCCCCCCCCCCCCCAGCCTGTTCCAACACCTGACAACCCTCAGTAAAGAAATTCTTCCTAATATCCAACCTGAACCTCCCCTGGCGCAACTTAAGGCCACTTCCTCGTGTCCTATCACTCGCCACTAGGGAGAACAAACCAACCCCCAGACCTTGAGGATCATCAACAGACCAACCTTGAAGATCATCTAGGTCCAACACCCCAGCCATGGGCAGGGACACCTTGCACTAGACCAGGTTGCTAAAAGCCTCATCCAGCCTGGCCTTGAACACTTCCAGGGATGAGGCTTCCACAGCTTCTCTGGGCAGCCTGTTCCAGTGTCTCACCACCCTCATAGTAAAGAACTTCTTCCTATGTCTAAACTAAGTCTACCCTGCTCTAGTTGAAAACTATTGCCCCTTGTCCTACCTCTGCATGCCCTTGGAAACAGCATACAGCAATCCTCTTTCCAAAAAGTACGTCAACATCATTTGCTTCACATGTCTAACACCAGACAAGTGAGCTCCTCATATCAACATGAAGCGTATCTCCTCCCAAGCACACTGCTCCATCCTGCGCTGCACTGCCCTTGAAACTGAATTGCTCTGCGGGGCCTTCAAGATAAGCTTGGAAATAGCTATACCAGATGATTGGACTAATGAAGAAGGTAATATGAATTTTTTAATTGGAGGCCAGAGACTTTGCTGAGGGTTTCCTCTCCCACCCCTTCTACTTTAAGATACTGCAAAGCTAGCAGAAGTGCTGCCACTGATTATATTTCTCTAAGCTTCTCCTTCTGGGTGGCTCCCAGAAGCTGCTCTAGTTGGAAACAGCCAATGACTACAGCAGGACAGAGCCCCTCTAACTGGGGGGGAAAAAAAAAATCTGCTTTACAAGATCACTGATGTTTTCTGCAGAGATCTAGGCCAGGCAAGTTGGATAGGATACTTTTCTTTTAAACGGTAGCCTGGAGGGACCTAAAGGCCATTCTTGTTAGATTAGATTGCGGGGCTGGTGCAACAGACCCGCAGGCAGCGTTTGGGAAGGATGCGGGTGACTCCTCATGATACCTGCAAGCAGGTCCCCAGGGACTCGGTCCTTCCAGGACCTCCTCTATGACAGCCTGGCTGATCTTTGCATCTCACTTATGTTACCCAGCCTGGTGTCTTTCAAGGTTTTACATGAGATTATTGATAGCCTTGGGCAGAGCAGGGCACTGATTTTGGCTGTACCTGTGGTTACTGCAATAACACAAACACTAGCTAATGATAACATGATACAGAGAGCTCCTGCAGCCAAATATCCTAAACTCCCTGAATCAAAACCTGACAAATGGTTCAAAATGCCGAAGCATGAGATCAGAATATAATTCATGTGGGACAGGGTGAAAAAAAAAGCCTCTTGATGCATTTCAAATTGCTATCTACTCTGTTTTTTCTTCTCTTTTCTCTCAGCAAGCATCTCTGCACTCATCTTTTACACTCCTTGCTCTTTTCTCTCAGGTAGTGCTTAACACTATGGCTCTTTGTCCTCCTGATGGAAAAATCCAGATGGAAAGAAGTGTGGTTCACAGGGAAATGATTGTGTAAGTGGAATTAATCTTTCAGATACTGTAATGTGAAATCCGATCTTCCCTTTTGTTAAGAAAACCCAATCTGTGTCTCTACATTTTGGTCAGAATCGGATGCTAAGAGAACCCAGGAGTCTCTTGAGGTAGAGCTGAAAACCTTGTGTGCAGAAACTGGCACATTTAAAAGCAATAGCAAAGTTAAAACAGCCAGATGGGAACCTAGCAGGCAACCGAGAGGGGAACTCTCTGTTTTCCTTGCAAGCCTACAGGGGCTTGTTTGCAGGAATTAGAATCTCTCACCAGCAGTTCACTGCAGCTCTAATACCAAGTGGTACTGAAAATGAGAAGCAGGTTATGGCTGATGGTTTAAATGAGGCACCTGTGGGGATTTAGAAATGAGATCCTGGACTCGTCTTGGCGTAGACCGTGCACATGGCAGAGCAATATTGCTTTCTTGGCTGACTGCATCATATATTACGGCTTTTTATTTTGCCCACGCTCAAACAGCAGGGAACAGTAGAAGTTCGTTGCTCCTGCTCACTGTTTAAACCCTGATCTGCTTCACCAGAGGCAGTGCCCCTGAATAATGGAAAGCAGAATCGGTCCCTTGGCCTCAGTGCGGGTATGTGTTCAATGCAGCACTGTATTAATGCCATTGCCATTATTCCAGAGTGAAGAGAAAAGCAGAATGTACAATTAAAGCTCTGTTAGGTTTAGTTTTTAAGAGAATTTACTACCCGGGAAAGATGCCAGATCGAGGGCTCTGGAAAACACAGCTCTCTCTTTAACCGCAGCGTCGGGAAGGAGCGGGAGCAGCCCTGCAAACCTGCTCCACAGCTACCCCCTCAGCTCAGCTCGGCTCACAGATGCCCCTTGCCCTACACCAGCAGCCGTGTTTTACTGTGTGGGAGAAAATGTGAGTCTTCACACCTCGTCACTGCTTGGTCTCCCTCCTGACACCTCTGTTCACATCCAGCCTTGTACATTTATGATGGGGCCCTATGACTCCTCCAAACTGAGCTGGAAGGAACCAACTTCTGCTCGTGAAGAGCCTGAACTGGGCTGAAGAGCAAAAGGCTCCTTCCCCTGTGAGCCATCCTGTCCCCATGCAGGGCTACTCGTGGGGCTGAGGGGGCTGATGCAGGGCAGACAAAGCTTACTGCTGCCTCATGGGACCTGCTTTCACCTGGGAACGGCAGGGACATGCAAGGATGTTTCGGGACTGGGAGCAGCCAGAGGGCAGGGCACATGAGGGTGACCAGCCTCAGCCCAGAGTTTGGATAGCCAGGAGAGCCTGCGGTGGTGAGGCAGGTCCCAGGGGAAGTGGGAGGTCAAGGGGGTGATGGGCAGAGCTGTGGGGTAGTGCAGGCAGAGATAAAGTCCAAATGTCTCAGCTCAAGTGGGCTCCTGAGTGAGGTGGGGAGCCCCAGTGAGGCCTCACACAGCTCCTTCCAGCAGCCCCATTGCAGGCTGCACTGTTGTCCTTGGACAAGGCAAGCCCTGGGAGGAGCAGAGCTTGCCAAGCCAGGTTCTTGGCCTTGCCATGGGATTCAGGCTTGTGGGGGAAGCTCCACCTGTGCCCTGCTGGATTTTGGGGAGAGGATGTTATTGCTACCTCATAGAAGTGCTCCTGGAGAGCATTTCCTTTCCTTTGCAGTGTAACAGATTTTCCCAAGACCCTCTCCAACTGAGGAGAACCTCCATGCTGCCTCCAGCCCTTCCCAGCCCCCTCTACCTCCCCCAGCCTTCCTGTTTAAGAGCCACTCAGGCAAGGAAGAGGCGCTTGCCCACGCGTGGGGCTAATGCTGCAGGAAAGGATGCTCAGAAAATGGGGGTCGCGGGTGGAAAAAATGGGGAGTGCTGCTTTTAGTGACAGGCCATGGCTGTCATGCTTTTCCATCTGTAGCTTTTACATTCAAAGAAGATAAAAAAAAAAAGTATTACCTTAGCAGCTGGCACCTCTGAGCTAGTCAATGCACCATCCCCAGCAAGGCAGCGCTGCCCTCCACAGGCTCCTACTATAATTTTCGACTGATCTGTGTGTATCTGTCAAGCCTAGGGTGATGCTTTCCCCTTTAATTCTCTTCTGGGGCACTGCTGTCCAGGGTGCCACAGCTAGGAATTAACACTCCCTCTCCCCAGACCTACTGTTTTTTTTGATGCATCTCGACTATACTCATGCTTCTCCCTGAATTAAAATAGCTGTAGTTTTAAGTCGTGCTGCCAGCAGCCATAACTGTGCTATATGCTGTAATCAGGAGAGCACGCAATCACCATGCAGCTAGCTGCTTCTAATAGTAGAAACTTCACTCTAATCTTATGTAATGCCAGTAATGGAGCAGAGAGGCTGTGGCTTGTGAAGAGCTTAGACAGAAAGCTTCCTTGGGCAGCCCATGCCCTGAGGGCAGATGAGCTCCAGATAGAGCAAGAAAAACAAAGTGACCTTGATATTGATAACAGTTCAGGGAGTGCTGTCACAGCCAGTGCTGCGCTGAGATTTCATCAGTGTCACAGGCTGTCGATAGGTGTAAATTATGGGCAGTTCTGATACAAATGATGTTGAAGAGACCAGACTCTGAGATGGCTGAGTGGTGGGGAAAAAAATGCTTTGTCTTCAGGGAAGACAAACAAGGATGGTAATATATTGCTGTTAAAAGGGGCTCCAAAGTATTTGCCCTTCTGCAGGCAGTATGGATTTGTGTGACTGTGGATTAAAAGAGGTTTTTTTTTTTCTTCTCCTTGATTTACTCCTCAAATCATTTTTGTCTGACTGCCGCTGTCAATACAAAATTGACAATGCTGTCAGGCTTGCAAGATTTCAGCATATTTGAAGGCGCAAGTAAAGGGGTTTTGATATTCCTCAATCACTTGGCAGGGGTATCTTTGAGCTGTCTGTCTCTCCCCGCACTTTTAATGAAAGCAGTGAAGTGCTCCTCTTGCCTTGTTTGAAAGGGTACATACGAAAAAAGGCACCTTTTTCTAAGGTTGACAAAGCTGTACAAACTCTTTGCAGTGGAATCAAGAGCAAAAAGACTTCAAAACTCTACAGTAGAAGATCTATTTTGGCATTTTGTAGAGCTTTCAAGAGACACTCTGAGCTTTGTTGGGGCAGAATGGAATCTTTTTTCTTTAGTTTTTTTAAGTGCTAAATTTATAATCATGATTTGGTTGGGGTTTTTTTATTAAATTGTCTTTTAAATAGGGTGATTATATGTCACAAAGGAATTGACCACTGATGAGGTACATGAGAACAACTAAGAGGGGATATTAAGACCTAGAACTCGGAGTTACTTTTTCTTGCCAACTTTTGATTAGGTGTCCAGTTAATATTTGCTCCTAATTTATTATCTTGAATTTGGAGAAGTGAAACTGGAGGTGTTTTTCCTGTTGCTCCTCCCTGGTATTTGGGTACCAGGTAAACCAGGGAGCTGCCTGGTCAGGGGATGTGGGTAAAGCAGCATGTGCAGCCACCTTTATAGGCTGTGATGGGTGAGGCATCCAGGGTAGAGGGGGGCACACTTGCTGCTCTAATGGAATGGCCAGTCCCGGGGTTACTGGTAGAGCTTGTCCTGCCCTTTGCTGGCTGCTTGGAAGGAGTTTCCCCACCAGCCCTACTCCTCTGAGGAGCCGGCACTGTGCTGCTGTCCCGCTCTCCAGATATCACATTGATGCTATCTGCATCTTGCCAGGCCAGGCAGGAGCAAGGGTTGTTATGCACCGGCAAATTTTTGGAGGGTCTTTTCACTTTTATCTTGCCAGGTTTTATGTCGTTGTTTTTCTGATGCTG
>NW_009722800.1:12178-14480 GCF_000703405.1 Apaloderma vittatum
GGCGTGGACTGTAGATTGATGCTAAAGCTGGTAGGGCGATAGAGGGAGCAAGAGCCTCCAGCAAAGCAGCAGCCTCATGGCTCCCAAGAGGGAGAGTCAAGCATGGGTGGCAGGGAGAGGTGCAGCCTTGCTGGAGGTTGTGCCTGCTGCAGGCAGTTTATAACAGATAGTTTGGGAACAGGCTGCAAATGTAACAGTCCATTTTCCCAAAGCAAACCTGACCGCCTCCAGCACAGCCGTGGGAAGACAGTCCTCTGCTTGAGAAAGTTGCTGTGAAAAGGAATACGTTACTGGCTGTGAGCTTCTCAGGTGCAATGGTAATGGGAGCCACTCGTGAGCTATAAATAACATTAACATTGTTTCTCTCCAGTGCCTGGCATCCCAAGCAGTCATTTTTGCTGGTGCTAGTGAAAACGAACAAAGCTTTGAACAGCTTTTATTTATGTTCTCTTTGCAAGCTAGAATTTTGTGAGTAGTTTTTCTTACTGGCTCTGACTTTTCAGTTTATTTTAAGGGAAAATATTGGCATTTTCTCCTCTTGAAATTTTTCTTCTTTTTAATTATCATATATCATTTTCATGTTTTTAGCACAACTATGTGGCAAAAGCTGTGGCGACAGGACAGTGAGGATCACAAGTAGTCATTTACAAAGAACTTCTCTGATTGCAGGAAAAGGGGGGGGGGAATACCCCATGTACCAAAATATAATCATCTGATATGTGTTTTCAATAAAATACTAAAAATGTTTTTGGTTTAAAATTAAGCAGATAATACAAAATGTTTTGACATGATTTGTGGTGTTTACATTGAGAGAACAGACAGAAATAGTTGTTGTAGGAGAAGGAAAAGCTTTACATGCCTATTAGACAATATCTTCCTGTGTTTTCACAAGAAACAAAGATATCTTTTTTCAAGCAGAAGACCTGAGATCAAAACCGGCAAAAAGACCTCTCTTCAAAATAGTTAGGGTACATGATGAAGTCCTGTTATAAAATGATAATGCCTCACATGTTACGTAACTCTCCTTTGCTGTTACAGACATTCAAGAAATACAAGGTCACAAAGCAGACAGTTTGCTCTGGGCTAACCACTGAACCACTGCTACTAGATCAACCAGTAGTGCTAGAAGAATTAGACAAGCTTTTAAATATGCAATAAGGGGGTTTTTTCTTTTCCAGTTATGCTAACTGATACCATTATACGCTGCCTTTACTGACAACCCTTGCCTTAGATCAGCAGTTACTGAAGCACTGTGATTTTTCATATTGCCAGAAGATGGCAGAAGAAAGCAATTTTGAATGATTCAAAAATAAAATGCAGAGTATACTCATGACTGGCATTTAAGGGGAGCTATTACCGATATACAGGAAAATGCTCTGGCTGGATGGAAGAAAAATGTGAAATGTACAGGATGAATTAAATTGGTATTGGCCCGGGTGTATTCATCAAATGATTTACACTGTATCTTCTCCCATGCAGGTTTTCCGTGTAAGAAAAGCCTGTAACAGTGCTCATTTTTGCTATGCACGGTGCAGTTTGGCCTCGTTTTGTTCCACCAGCAAAATCTCTTGTACAAACCAGTCCAGAATATAACATGCGCACCCAAAGTAAAAAGCAGGGTGATTCTTTTAGTCTTTTATTCCCTCTCTTTCCAAACACATTTCTCTTCCCTTTCCCAGTTGCAGGGAAAAGCCAAGATGGTGAAAATATCTCATCCTTCAGCTTTCAGGAAGAGAGGGAGAAGTGAGGGGCAGGTGCCAGGTGAGAGAAGATGCGTGACGGCTGCCAGCTGGTGGCACTGAGCTGCTGAACTGGGCAGTGGGTGGTGGTTACCTCAGACAGCATCTCCTCTGCCCCTTCTCCGGGAGAAAACTTGACCCCTCGGTCAAGGTCTCACAGAGGGGACATCCCCACGGCCATGACTGCCGGGACATCCCTGCGGCCCCTGGACCGCTCTCGCAGGAGTTGGTGGGACCTCGAAAGAGGGCTTAGATGGAGGAGTCTATGCTGTTAATGCTCCCTCCCCAGCTGCTTTCACGTCAACTGCTTTTCTTAAATAAAACAAACCCTCTGGAAGAATGGAAAGTGGTTTAGTAAGTGCACTCAGACTAGCTGGGGGCTTTGAGTTACCCGAAGGCGTTACCCCCTTCCCCGTCCAGAGCGACTCTTCCCTGGCGTCCTTCTAAACGGTAACAAAAATCCGACGGAAACTTGCAGACGTGATTGGGCCTCACTGGAGATGAGCAGGCGCCTATTCACGGGCAGGAGCGATTTCCCCGCGGCAGCGCTGCGCACACCCGGG
>NW_009722801.1:0-361 GCF_000703405.1 Apaloderma vittatum
CTTCCCGCTGCGGAAGTTTGGGGGATCCTGCACAGCTCTGTGAGTGCTGGGGAAGAGCTGTGCCCGTCTAAACTGAGCTGTGAGGAGCGGTGGTTTGTCTGAAAGCTGGTTTCACAATAAAGAGCGGAAGGTGCCCCCCCCGAAGGTGGGGGGCTTTGGTTCTCTGAGGAGATGTGTTTGGAGTCAGCCCGTGACGCACAGTGGAGCCAACTGTCGGCTTAAAACAAAATGATGAGATGGAGGGCCCTATTTCCAAAGCGTCTTTCTGTAAAACAGATTTTTTTTTATTAGCAAGGAGGACTTAAGGGGGTAGAGGTGAGATGCCAGCTTTGAAATGAAAAGTCGGGTACTGCGCAGCCTT
>NW_009722801.1:420-2786 GCF_000703405.1 Apaloderma vittatum
GTTCTCATGGTCATTTTTAGCAATTACGGGTGGTCCTTTCCCTCTTCCGTACCTTGCAAGTGCGATGGTGTTTGGTCCATTATTTTCCTACTGACCAGGGGCAACCTCTTTTAAACGTAGCTTTCCCGGTAGCTGATGCGTGTCCCGCCTCTTGCCTCCATTTGAACCCAACTGTTTTGTCCCCTCAGCGTTTCTCTCATCATGAGTTCTGAATTAAACGTCCCGGTGGATCCTTCCACTCCTGCTTGCTGCTCGGAACCTGGCACAAAAGGCATGGATTATCGGGACTGGGTCCGGCGCAGCTACCTGGAACTGGTGACGTCGAACCACCACTCCGTTCAAGCCCTTTCGTGGCGAAAATTGTACCTGAGCCGAGCCAAGCTGAAGGCTTCCAGCAGAACCTCCGCTCTGCTCTCTGGATTTGCAATGGTACGTGTGCTTTTTCCAGATCGCGAAGGTTTCGGTTCTCTAAAAGCATCTGTTAATCGGTGTGAAGAAGCAGGACATGCTGTTGTCTCACAAAGAGGCAGGAGGGCATCTCCCCAGTGAAAAGTTGGGGGCTGGCTCTCTCAGGCCAGCCACAGACACACGAGCTGCCTCGAATCTTTAAAAATACCGATCCCCTCTCTGCGAGGGATCCGAAATGCTCCACCAGCCTCGCCAAACAATGCAGAACCCGAGCTTGCCTGGGGCCCTGTCTCTGGCTGCCTTCCCGCGAGGTTCGTTGGGCGTGGAGCTCCTCTGGGCCCCTGCGGTTGCTGCGGTCCCGAGCATTATCTTCGTTTCTGAATGTGTTTTTACAGGTTGCAGTGCCTAAAATAAGGTGGAGGTTGGGTCGCAGCCTGCCAGGGCGAAGTTTGCATAGTGTGACCAGGGAGATCGTGTTATGCGCTGCGCTGTGAGGAGACGCCCCGCAGCCTCGGGCACGCTGTCGGAGGACTCTGTCGCCTGACAGGAGCCAAACCTGGGGTATTTTTGTCAGGGCTGCCTATTGGGAATAATCCCCTGTACTCGCTTCCCTCGGCGCAGCGCTCGGGTGTTGTGTGGAAGCTGTTTGCAGAGAAATAGCAAAGAAGCAGGAGGGAGGTGGTGCAGGTGCTCAGACATGTGGCCTTGGCAGAACTCGGCCGGGCTGTCGGTGGGAGCCAATGTCCCCTCCGGTTCGTGCTTACTGGCAGTGAGGCCTGAAACCTGTTTGGGGGAGGTTTTCAGCTCGGGAGATGGGCAGGTCTGGTTGTTGCCGAGGTCTGTCCGCTGAGGGGGGCGCCGGGGTGAGCAGGACCTGACACAAAGCCATCGCGTCCCTGGCTCGGAAGGTGGGGGAAAGGCAGATCTCGGGAACTTTCCAGTTAGCTTTCCTTGTCTTATTTTAGCTTCTTCCACTGTTTTTCCTCCCCTCGTCCCCCAGAACGTGAATCATCTGTAACATTAACAACCGTCTGGGATGACAAAGCCTGAAGGGAAGCTGGCAAAAAGGCGAGCGGGTAGTCAGGTGGGAGCAGCAGCCGGGGAGAGGGCGTTTGGTCACTTCGCAAGCCGCGACGCTCGCAAAAAACGTGTCGGTCCATAACCGAGCTCACGCGTGCCGAAACGGCAACGGGCGCCTCCGTTTCGAGAAAGCCGAGTGCTTTCCTGTAGATTTCTTTCACTTGGAAGCTTTCTTGCTCTAAAAAGCGGCTCGTGCACGAAACCCCTCATCCCTCTGGGTTCCTCAAGTTCTGCGTTAGTCATCTGTGGCTGTTCTCTTTAAGGCGATTATTAAATTAACGTTTTGCATTGTTGTGAGCGGATCGGCCGAGGCAGCGCGGTTGCTGGCTGTGCTGGCGCTGGCACCGCTGGGATCTGAGGGGGGCAAACGAGGAGGGTTCTGCCCACCCACGCTAAGGGGCCAAACCATGGATGCGAAAACAAAGCGCACTTCTCAACTCGACGTGGAAGGTTGCTGGAAGTCCTTGGCAAACGCGCTGAATTAACCATTTGACTTCCATTCTCTTGAAATGGTTTAAAAGTTAAGTCAGATAAACACGTAGGCATAAGTGGTGTGTTCTGGTTTGACCCTGGCTGGCGGCCAGGTGCCCACACAGCCGCTCTCTCACCCCACCTTCTCCGCTAGACAGGGGGAGAAAATAGATCAAAGGGCTCAAGGTTTGAGATAAGGACAGGGAGATCACCTGTATCTACTGTCCTGGGCAAAACGGACCCGATTTTGGGGAAATGAGTTAGATTTATTAAAAGAACAGATCAGAGAAGAGTAATGAGAGATAAAAAAAAAAGATCTTAAAAGGAGAAATAACTCCTTCCCTCCATCCCTCCCGTCTCTCCGGGCTTAACATCACTCCCGGTTTCTCCACCTCCTCCCTCCAAGC
>NW_009722802.1:0-4094 GCF_000703405.1 Apaloderma vittatum
CTGCGGTCAGAGGCGTCCCACAGGGATCATCCTGCCGTGAGGGAAGCTGCCAGGCCGGCGTCTCCGCAGGCCGCTCATGGTGTAACCTCCCTGCGGGCAGCAGGTTGTGACCGAGCGCCTGCAGAAAACATAATCCCTGCCCGCCTGTGTTTGGGCTTTCCATCAGGAAACGGGTAGAAGTGAAGCGCACAGTTCCCCCCCAGGCAATACAAGGTTAGGGGGTTGGCTTTTTTTTGAGGGGGAAAAGATAAAGAACTCGATGGAAAGAGCCAGGGGGTGGCAGTGTTTGCAAAAACCTTCCCTTCGCCTTCCCCTTCCAGCCACCCCTGGGGACGCTGACAACCGGCCTTAGGGCGAGGGCGAGGCTGGTGTCTCCATTAGTCCTAATTATCTTAACGCACCCTCCTGAAAAGGGGGTGGTGGCGTAAAATAAATCAAAAGTTACGAATTCATCTCTCTCTAATTTATTTCCACAATTAAGCATTCCGAACTCTATTAATAAGTGTAATGAATAGTTTAAATTTTCATTTAGAACTTAATTCCCTGGCTCCTAGATAATCCCAGCTGCACAACAGAAGAAAATTGCTACTTGCCTGTTCTGTGCTAACAGAAGGAGTAAAAAGCCCCTTAACTCAGGCATCATATGGAAGTGTGAGGCTTCTCCCATAAACCTCCAGACTCATGAATGACAGACCAACCATTAGCTGTAACGATTTGTCTTCATCTCATAACCCATTAGCTTATTCAGCTGTTGTCAAAAGTTCTTTACGAAAGATAATTGTTAATTGTTGCCTCTCCATGTGTCCAGACTCTTTTATTTAAACAAATAATCATCAGGATCCGTCGCTATCACCCTTACAACGGGGTTTTATTTTCTTTTCTCAGATGCTGTCCTCATGGGGATCTAAAGCTTTATACAGAAAATCAGGCAGGCTTCAGATGCCCTTGACACGTAAGTTTTACTTGCTGACGGTTTGAAAATTGGGGCACAGGAGCTCGATTTTTTTTCTGAGCTGGTGACAGAGAGACATAACAGTGGCTGAGGCTAAGGAGGACCGGAGGCACTCGCCAGTTCTGACTGTCAGAGCTGAAGTTTCCCGCCGCAGTGTCAAAGGGAACTGGAGGCACGCTGGGGAACGTAAACAAGGTCCTCCCAGTGCCTGACCGCCTGCAGGATAAACACCACCTTGAAGAGAATCCTCGTGAAACAGAGCTGCAGGGATCTGAGTCCAATGAAAGGTACGGAAGCAAGGAATAAAACTGCCTGAGAGCTGGGCTTGCTCTTCTTACAACATCTGAGAGAGAACAATGTACGCCATACAGAAGGCATTTTTTAATGTTTTCAGTAAATAGCTGTCTCCTGTTCTGTCCTCAATCTATGTTCCATACATTGAAGAAAGTAATCTAGTGCAAAAAACCCGCAAAGCGCACACGAAAGTTAAATTTTACACCCCGTGTCATAGTTAGGAAGTCACAGTGCACATGTACACAGGCTCATAGACACAGACCTTGTTCTGCGAGAGGGAAGCGGCATGGCTTGCCCTGCAGACACCTGGCCAGCAAGCACTGGAGCTGGACTGGGATTTGTTTGCCCATGGAAATGGTCAGGCTACAGCAGCTGAAATCAAATTTAGAGTCATGCAGCCTTTACTTTCCGCTTTCCTGTGCTGCGTATTGGGGCAGACCAGAGAAAAAGAAAATAATCTGAGTGAGAGGCTGACCTGCAGCCACTTTGCTCAAGCAATTTTGAGTTGGGGATGGGGGAACAGGGGCAAAATGTGAACGGAGAGAGAGGTAGCGGTGCTGAGTTCATCTTTATCAAAGAAATGCACAGAGTATGAGAAAGAAAGAGCTAAGTCTAATATAGAAATGAACGATAACCGTAAAGAAACCTTCCTGTAGCCCACGTGGGCTGCAGCCAGGATGCACAGCAAGGTCTGCACTCCTGGTTTCTTTGAGCAAATCCGCTGCCGATTCCTTGCACGACTTCAGAAAACACGTCCCTCTTGGCGCGTACCTGGGTTTACCTCCCTGTGCAATGTAAATGATATTTATTTACCTTTTGGTGATTAACATCTGCTGGAAAATATTTAGAGCCCTCTGATCAAAGCTACTACGGAATAACAAAGCTTTGTGGAGGATTCTCTCAATAGGAGGGTTGAATTCTGCGTGATTTACATGTGAACACAACTCCAGGCATTTGCTGGGTGCTGTATTAGCATGTGCCAGGGGGTGAAGCTCCCTGTGCTTGCACGGCCTGGAGGAGCAGGGGGAACGCCGGTGTGTGGGGCAGAGAAGGTGCCTGGCTCCTCAAAGTCAGGAAGTGTGAAGCATTTCCAGCGCCAAAGAATACCATTATGGATTTAGTTTTATAGACAGTGTCCAATTTTGTTCTCCGAGATACCACAGGATAAGCTCTGGTGTATTGTAACTCATGTAATTTGCTTGATGGGACATTTTTAAAGCTCCCTCTGCCTATTCACGTGGTTGTGTTTCTCTCCCTTTGCAGGCTGAGAAGCTTCATCCTAATTATGCTCCTTCCTGGTGTGAGGATGGTGCAAGTTCCAAGAATCACAGCAAGCACCTCGAGCTGGGCCGTAAAAAGCTGGAGGTGACTGGCCTGCTCTCCTAACACAGGAGACACAAATAACTGAAAAAAGCAGCACAAGCTCCAAGGCCCTAATGGGAATATTTGCCACTGTCAGAGCTCTGTGCAGTGCTGATGGATTAACTCACGGACACAGATTTAATTGGATGTCTCCAGGTCTTTGCTTCCCGACCCAGAAGAAGCAGGAATATTTTTCCACTTTGTCAGGAATTTGCATTAACCAAAATCCTTTGCAGAGCTCAGTAGGTTGGAAGGCCCTTGTCCAGCCCGTAGCAGTGAGCCAAGCTGGGAACAAATGCTACTGAAATAACAAGAAGTTAATTTGATGCTGCATCCCCCCGCTGACAAACAGCCACAAACATCCCTCCGCTGATGACATCCAGGTACTAAATTGTTCAGATCTACCCACCACAGCTGCCAATTGATCCAGGCACGAGGAGGTAGAAAAATCTGACCCAGTTATTCCACGGGAACATTGTACCGGTTTTAGCTTCTAGGAACTGTTTTTGAAAGAAAACCAGCCCCCGTGTTTTCTCCCGAACTAGTCTCTAGTTGTCTGCGTGCTGCCAGCGCACAGTGCTGCTTCGGCCGAAATGTCGTCATCGAGGATCAGGCTTCTCACCTAGATATGACTAAGCCATTTCAAAATGAGAAATGCTCAGGATTTCTTGCTTAATTACTAAAACAGATTAATTTGACTATCCAGAACATAACCAAGCGGAAGAGAGGAATTGACACACCTAGCTGGTTCCTGCTCAGGCTGATGATTCACTTTAATTGACGGGTCACATTTGTTGATGATTTCCACCAAGCAAAGCTCCCCTCCTGTCTGCCGGGAAGGTGAAAGGCCACGTTCCCTGCAGCCTTCCTCGAGTGAGTCTAACTGCCGGAGCTTTGGGAACTGATGCCACCTTAAAACAAGAATGTAAGCGAAGCAAACCCGCAAGTGTAACCTTCGAAGCTGGAGTTCTAGCTGCCTTGTATCATGTCAAGGGCCCATACCTTCCCCACACCAAGTACCTCCAAGGATTAGAGGCTGCATCTTTACCCAAAGGCTAATTTGCCCCAAAAGTTTAGCTAATAAATCAGTTCAAAACTCTCAGTGGTTTTGATCGCTCCGGTCACACACACATGATGCTCAGGAAGTTGGGAGCAGAGCCAAGAAATCAGGGTGGCTGAGCCCAGTCGCACGGTGCCAAGCAAACCCCCCCACGCTACTCCAGTGGTTTTATTAGAGCCTTATCAGATTTCCTGGTGACTCAGACTACACTGGTGACCCAGGCGAAGGGCACGGTGGTACCAGCAAGCACAGATGGGGTTATAGTACCATGCTGGTGCAGAATAGCAGCAAAGTGTCCCTGGGAGTCATCGCTCTGCAAATCCCACCGCCCCAGAGCCCTGCCCGGAGCTGCACCTCCATGCTGAAGCCAACCTGACCATGCCTGTCCCTTTCCAAACAGAGGAGGCAGGCGGCTACTCTGCTCTC
>NW_009722803.1:0-207 GCF_000703405.1 Apaloderma vittatum
CCGGCAGCCGTTGGCTTTGGCACACGCAGCTTTGGCCCTGCTCTCCTCTGGCAAGGGGATGGTTTGGCACTGGGAGCGGCCGAGGGTGTTGGCCCAGCTCCCGTTTCCATCCTTCCCGGGAGGATTTTTGCTCCTCTGGACCTGTTGGATGGTGCAGGGAGGGATGTATGCATCTGGGTCGTTGACTTGGCTCGCTGGAGGGTGATG
>NW_009722803.1:429-1050 GCF_000703405.1 Apaloderma vittatum
CTTCCCCTGCGATAGGCATCTTCCGAGCTGGGGGCCCGGAGCGACCAGCTGGCCCTTGGAAAAACAACTCGCTTCCTCCCGCTTCACGATGGAGAAGCTGGCGTTGGTGGGAGGGCTGCCTGAGCCAGGAACAGCGTGATTCAGGAGCTGCTGGCGGGCAGCTCGGAGCGCTGCCTGCATCCCGGTTACCAGCCGGAGGGAAAAAAATGGTATGTGGGTCTGAGTTGGGGGTCGCGGCACCCCAGCAGCGCTCTCTGGATGCAGGGAGGTCTCCCCCCAGAGCAATTTTGGCTCCAGCCTCCCTCCGCAGCTGCTCGCTTGCCCCGTGGCGAGCAGAGGGAGCTGGCGGGGAGCACTCAGGTATCTGCTGGTTGTTGCTGGGAGATGATGGCTCCTGCGAGGAGGCTGCAGCTCTGGGCTGGTGGAGTTGAGAGGGAGGGGATGCCGGGGACCCCCAGGTGGGTACGGAGACACAGGAGTGACCACAAGGAAATATTGTCTTGCGTGCTCCATCTCTGCGACCCTCTGAGCAGCAACCCCTGCCAGCACGGTCCCACCCGTGTCATCCCGCTGTTGTGAATGGGGGGCTGCCGTGGGGCATGCGTGCGCCCCTGGGGGGGG
>NW_009722803.1:1175-1469 GCF_000703405.1 Apaloderma vittatum
CCTCCTCCGCTGGCCCCGCGTGACCTTGAGGCGACGTCACTTGACCTGCGCGTCGCCCTCCATCCATCTGGAAAATCGGGTTTAAAACGCAGGAATCGTGCTGAAAGCCCAGATGCTGCTTTCCAGCTGGGGGAGGGGGCGAAGGTTGTGCTCCCGGCCCCCGGGCTGCCCCCTCACAAGGGGACAGGAGGATGCTCTCGGGGTGCTGTCATTGCCCCCGGAGGGGCCTGAGCTTGCAGGGGGGGATGCAGCCCCCACCGAGCTGTTTTGGGTGGAGCAGACAGGCAGGTCTTT
>NW_009722803.1:1600-1817 GCF_000703405.1 Apaloderma vittatum
TCCTCGTTTCGTGGTGCTGGCTGCTTGCTCTCCATCCCTGCCGGCCTCCGTATGCCTCGCCGGTGGCCTTGTCCTCAGAGATCCCCGGTGCATCCCGCCTCCGCCGGCGTGCGCGGGATGTGTCAGAGCCGATCTCGTCTCCGCTCGGCAGGGAGGAATTGGTCCACAGGCTTGGGGCCTCGTGCCCGCTCCCTCAGCCCTCCCCACGGCCGCGATG
>NW_009722803.1:1931-2549 GCF_000703405.1 Apaloderma vittatum
ACCTCGTGAAGCATCTGCAGGAAGAGGTCCAGCTTCAGGGAGCGCACCCGAGATGCTGGGTACCACCAGCTTCACCTTACGTCTGGGCTCTCGGGATGGGAGGAACTGGATGCCCAAACCCGGGCGAGGGTCTTCCCAGCCTCGGGGAGCTCCGCGGTGGCTGCCTTCCCTCCTCTCCCTTTGGGATGCTGTTCAACTCCACCTCCGCATCTTGTATTCTTGCCTCCTGGCACGCGGCGTGCTTTTATTTTTCCTGGATCTGCTTGGATGACGAAGCCTGTTGATTACTTGTTTTTCTTTACGAGGCATCCCCCAGCTTCGCGCGAGCTCCCGCACCGAGAGGGGAGGATTTGGGGTTCGCGTCCTCGCTGTGGCTTCTTGCTGGTGACCCTATTTCTGAAGCGCAGGTTTGAGCCTTGAAACACCCCTGAACTTGGCTGGGAAAAAATCAAATGGGTTTAAAAATACCTCGTCTGTTTGCGCTCTGTTTCTTCTGGCGTCTGCGGATTGTTTTCAAGCGTTTCTCCACAAAATGTGGGGGTGAGAAACGCTTCTTTAAATTGAGAGCTGTAGTCTCCATCGCTCGTGTACCTTCAGCGTGCGGGACTTGGATGAAAA
>NW_009722804.1:0-342 GCF_000703405.1 Apaloderma vittatum
TCCCTCTCTCAAATATATTTTTGTCTTGTCTCCAGATCTTAAGTAGCTTCTCCGTCTGGTTAACAGACCTATTCTTGCCTGGCTTTGGGTTTTGGCCCTTAGAGCGGCTTGATGGCTGATGCTGAGGATTCCGTCATGCGCCGGTACCAAGCCCTTCGGACTGGCTGGTGTTACGTGTTTTCTCTGCTCTTGCACAGCAGAGAGATGCCTCAGGGGTTCTTTACTCTGGATACCTCTATGTGCTGTTACTCCACTCCGTTCCATCTAGCTTCTGTTGTTGAGGTTGTAGATGAGAACCACGGGTGTAAAGGTGTTGTATCAAAATCGCTGGCGCTCTTGTGA
>NW_009722804.1:359-9980 GCF_000703405.1 Apaloderma vittatum
GTGATGAGCCAGCCATGATGGCACTGGAGTGGGCTGGTCGCTGTGTACTTCAACATGGGCTCACTAAAAAAAGCCTCAGAATGTTTGAGGAAGAAGGACAAAATTGGAATCTCAATTGGCTCATGAGATCTGATTCATCTGGATTCTGTAAAAGTGACTCTCTCTATATATTAGTCACAAACATGGAGCCCCAGCTTTTGTAACAGATTTCTAGGAAGTAATATTTTAAGCCAATATGTAGGCAAACTGAGTGAACTGTGGCACTTTTTTTGCTTTTCTTTTGTTTTTGAGGTTTTTTTCATAGACTTAATAATATATAAATACATCACTCATACTTGTTTTAAACACTTGTTCAGAAAATCCCTTCATCTGAGCTTTCACTGACTACCCAGAGGATATTGGTGAGGGGTCTGCTGTGTTCCCCAAAAGTTGTAAGTCCACCTGCTTTCTTCATTCGCTTTTCCCAACGTTTTGCATTACCCTTTGTCCTTTGTGTAAAAGCACTATGAGGAAAGGTAAGTGCTGTCTCCAAAAAGGCCAAGTATTTCTGAGTGTCCTGAAACAGGAAATGTGAGTACATTCCAGTTCAGAAATGGAAGTGGTGCCTATGCCTGTTAAAATTTGTCCCAGTTTTGGCTGAGCACTACATTGCCTCACTCATTTTCCTTTCAGGAGTAGTGAGCTGGACTGGTCAGTGAGTCCAGCTAACTTCAGTGAAGCTGTTCCTGTGTAAGAGTTTTTCCAGGATTAAGGCCTTCAGCTGTTGTTCTTCTGTTACAGGTAATATTTAGTTCCTAAACTGACAGCTAGAGCAAGAAACCCAAGAAACATCCTCGTCAGTGGGATCGTGTAAAGTGTTTTAATGTGTGTGGTAAAACCCTAAACCTCTTAAAATGTTGGAATAGTGGTCATGCCAAGAAGATCCTGTATTATTTATCATGCGAGATACTACAAAGATAGGTTACTAAGATAATTTAAAACTACTAAACAATCACTAACACTTGAACTAAATATGCGTGTTTATGTTGGGTGTGTATATGAAGTTTTTTTGATTTTGCTTTTTCTACGGGAATAGGCCAGATGAAGGTCACTTAAATCTAAAATAAGTTTGTAGTTACAGATTTGTCAATAGTGTTAAAACTACATTAAAGCTTATACGTGGTTTGCCAGGTAGCCCGTAGTAACAAATGTTACACCATCACATCAGTAACCAGTGAAGTAAAGCGGTTGTAATCTGCGTATAATCATGTCATCAACTGCTTTAAAACACAACAAATGGTGCTTATAGACCCACTGGCTCTTATGCTACCGGTATTTACAATTTTGTATTTGAAAATACACATATAATCAAGTGGGATCTGTTTAATTCCCAGCAAGTGAGAGCGAGCCCCTGGCCAGAGGGGCCTTGTGCATCAAGACCTGTTCTTTGCTCCTCTGCTGATGCCTGGCTCTGGACACGCTACTCTTTAACTTTTGATCCTTTTTGCCATCTGCAAAATTACAGTAATGCTTACTGATCTCACGGAGTTGCTGGGAGAGTTAATGAATGTTATGAAGCACTTTGAGCATTGGGATAAAGTCAATATTATGAAAGTTGTGTTTTAATTTTTCTTCTCAGTAAGCTCGATCTCCCTGCAGTTGGGTTGTGCCGGTGCTGAGCCGCTTCAGTAGTGCTGGCAATGCTCGCAGACGCATTTGAGCTGTTTCTGGGAAAAGGGGCCTGACTGACTTCATCTCATTGATGGGGTAGAAAATCAACTTGCAAATAACACTTTTTCGAAGGGTTTAAATAAAAGTGTTTCTTTAAAATGTAGTATGTAGGACTGTTTTAGTCTTCTTTTTGAAGGTGCTTATTAGCTGTTCAGATTATTTTATGCTTACCTACAGAAATATATGTAATATATACTTTTAAAGGCTAGAATTTTTCTGTCAAGATACTTTTCCTGCTTTAATCTCTCAAAATATTGCAACATTTTACATGAAGGTCTGTGATTATTATATCAATATATGATTGTCTAAGAATATTGCCTAAGAAGAGGTAAGTGTACTAGACGACATGATGAGTATTTAGGAAAATACTTTAAAATATTTCTAATTGTAAAAAATGCTATTTTGTGATGCCAAGCCTAAACCAATGGCTAAAACTCGTAAGAAAGAAGGATGCATACCATATTTCTTATGCCACGTTCTCATAATGACTGCCTCCTTGAGGTGGAACAAATTAACACTTGGTAAAGATGGAATTCTTGCAAGCTAAGTATGATAAACTATACCCTTTTGTAAAAGCGTGTTATAGGAGCTCACATGCGACTCTGAGCAATTCGTGTGATAGACACAAATCCGTAGAATTTTTCATTGGGCTCTAGTCCTTTTATCCACAGACCACATAATGTTCAACATTTTTAGAGGTCTAATGAATCTCTGAAATCACATTAAGATGTAATGAAAGAACAATTTAATTGCCAGTAACAAGTATACTGTTGGGAAAAGTTGGGAAAAGCGGATCCACCTACCTTTGAAATTTTGGACTAAGTAAATGGTACGCTTTCTTGAGCAGTAGCAGCTGCGGTCCTCTCTGTGGACATTTTACATTGGTAATTTCACCATGATTTCCTCTGATGGTTCCTAAAGTGCACTGTGTTTTCTTAGTCATTACTCATGTTTACCTTAATTTTCTAGCTTGTGTGGGCAAGGACAAAATACGTGAGATGTGGATTCCTGAACACGTCAGGAGGTTTTGGATTGTTCACGTATAGTCTGTAACTAAAGCCCCTTTAGAAAGACAGAGATTTCGTAAATAAACGTTGCCTTTATGTATTCATTGGGTGTTTATATGGCAATTGCCTTTGACTTGCTCTTGCATGGTTTAAACGCAAAACATGCAAAAAGAACTTGCCAGAAGAACTCGGTCAGGCGACTCCAGCCTGAACCAGGAATACTGGTGCTCTGGCCTGAACCTGCCTGACGGTTTTCAAGTGCCATTCTCCTGTGTTTTGAGTTGAAAGCAAACCCTTGGCTTGAATTAGTCTAATAGAACGATTTCCATCTGGAATAGAAAAGACCACAGTTCCAGACTTTTATGAAAGTTAACTTTAGATTAATTAATAAAAAAAAGTTTTTATGTGTGTAATTGAAAGGCAATTTTGTGGTCTAGGAGCTTTTCATGTTTTATCCCAGCGGTGGTAAATTTACTGAGATGAGAAGGAGAGAAACAAGGAGTCTGCTGCCTGTACATTCACAAATAAGGTGTGTTTCCTTTTGTTTTCTAACAGCAGCTACATCACTGGAAATCGTGTTCTCATAAGAATATTTACTTTTTAAATAGGAGAATATTGCTTTATAGAGCTACGGACTGGGCCAAGTGACTTTTAAAGCCCAGGAACTACATTTTGAGAGGCATCAGCTTGGATTCTATCTTTATTCACAACTGCTGCTGCAGCTTTTCTCTTTTGATGTCTAGCTGACGTGATTTGAACACTTCATACTTAACTTGTGTGTGTAAGGTGGTGTTCCACCAGTGGTGGAAAAAGGTGATACATTGGCATACTTCATTTGACTTAACCACAGCATATACAGTCCCTCTAACGAGCTGCAGAGTAATAAATGTAAGTTGTCCTAGTAAGTATATTTTTAATAAGCTTTTATCTTAGACAGTTGCCAAAGCCTCCATAATTTGTATCCATTATTTATTGATTTGTAGCTGAATTAGGAACACAAAACTAATCTGTTCTTGTGAATCAGCTGCTGAGATTCTATCGAGGTGTGATAGAGGAATAAGACATGCAGTAATATCTCAACATTTTAGCTTTTACATAAAAACAATGTGAAATGTTGAAATAAAAAGCCAGTGCCTGACATCTTAAAGAATTCTAAAAATGGCAAGAATTTCTCCATAAGATCTTCAACTCCTGTGCTGTTGCAAATAATAGTTTTCTTAGGAGTGTCATTAACCAGTTTGTTTGCTGAAATTGTATCCAGAATGACAACCCCATGCTACTGACTCAGTGAAATTGAGTATGTTAAGTATCAGTTAACATAAGAAAATAACTATACTTGAATTGAACCAGACCGAAGCTGCATCCAGCTCGATGTCATCTCTATAGCTGTGGCCAATAGCACATGTCTGGGGCAGAACATAAGCACTGGGCAGATACGCAGTGATATTTTGCCAGAATACCCTACCAGCCTCTGGTCATTTCCAGCTCGGGGCTTTGAGCTCTCACATACAGACCTGATCAAGTTTAATTCTTCATCTCTCCATGTCTGTGAACAGGAAAAAGTGAAGTGACTCCTGCAGGCAGATGTGCATATTGGAGACATCTTTTTCATAGGGACAGTTGCCTAAAGAAGGAAAATATTAAGAGGCAGTCAAATGTTTAGTGGCTGTTTATTGCAGCAGTGACTACAGGCTTAGGGGAAGATACTTTCCAGTTTGCCTGTGAGCTGGCATTGCTGCCTGCGTGCTATTCACAAAGATTTGGGTGAAAACATTTGATGAAAACATCAAGTGAAGCCACATTGCCTGTTAACCCCTGTTTGTAAGACTGCCTTTTCCTGTTTGCTGACACGCTGCTCTGTGATATGTCACACTTTGACAGGCATGTCCAGTTACACGGTGTCACGCCTGTGTAATGTGATGTGATGTGTGTGTCGTGAAAGGCTTTGCTAGAGCTCTGAATCTTGGGGGTGGAGGGAACTGTTTGGGAGACTGAAGTCTGCATATTGGAAAACAAAGATGTTTTGCTGCTTATAGAAAATATTGATATGGATGATTTGATTTGTAAGTAGAGTTGAAGAAATGATACCTGTTTATTCAAGGCTTGCTGTAAGATTTTCATTGTCTGTTCCCACAACATAAGCGATGACATTAAAGTGTCTTACTGAGGAGGGAGTGACTTGCCCCCATCACTCAGCAGATCGGTCGGTTTTGACTCTTCCCATTTAGGACCTGTGTTGCTCCATTCTCCAGTCAATCTAGCTCATAAGTACACCTGAATAAAATAATAATTAAAAAAACTCCAGCAAACAAACAAAAATATTTTGAAAGCTTAGTTGTATTTCAGTTCAGAATTAAACCCAAGATTCTTCAGGCAGAGACAAGTTAGCTAGAAAAATGAAGTGCAAATTGGATGCCTTCCTACAGCAAAACAGAATTTTTCATCCAAAAGGCTGAAATCCGTAGCCACAAAGTGTGGGGTTCTGTGGGACCAGTGGGAGAAGTGAGGCGGTTTTGGAGATGTTCTTTGACCACTCTGAAAAATGTTATTTCGTTAGCGGTGCTTGGCTCATGTTCAGAAGTATACTTTCTTGAAAGTGTTTTTGTTTCTCATGTTTTAAATGTCCATTGCCTATCTTGGCAGTTTGGATTTGTTTTATTAGATGATGAAGCCACTACAATTTAGTTAATTTTCAGCTTAACCTTCTATTTCTGTACCAATAGGGTATAAATGGATTAACAAATACTTACACATAAAAATTAATTTTTGTACCTCGTTTTTGTGTAGGAGTAGTAGAGGTGGTGTAGAGTGTGTAGAGATTTGAGAGCCGTGCAGCCTGATGTCACAGGAGACTCATGTCCTGAGTGTGATCCAAGTGCTGCAAAGATGGACTTTGCTGTAAGAAATACTTGTCTGTAAAAAATGTTGCCTAAAACTCTATTAGATGTACATAGCCTTACTGCTGATTTTGAGAGTTTTTTTATTTGGGTTTTTTTTTTTTATTTTTTTGTTTTGATTTTGAGAGTTGGGGACAGAACCTGCAGCGTGATCCCTGCAGGTGAGCGCTTTGCTCTGGGTTCCCCTGCGGGAGCCCTGCTCCAGAGCGTTGCCTTTTTGATCCTGGAGATGCAAGATCGCGCAGACTGTAGGGGCACACGCGTGCTGCTGACGTGGTGGCTGTGGGAACGGCGGTTTCACACGCTGGAAGGGCCAGTGCGCAAGTTCTGACGTGTTCAGCAGCAACGGAAAAGCCAGCAACTTACCCCTGCTTAAGTCATTTGAAAGGTAACGCCTGAGGTATGTGAAACAGGGAGGCATCTGTCTTTCCTTTTTGCAACAGGTCTTCCCTTCAAGAAAGCGTAGTTAGGCTGTGATTAAGGTTTAAATATACAAGGATATTTTTAATATTAGTTGCTGAGGCAATCAGGAATTGACCTCACTGACGTCAATGGCAAAACTCCCACTGGCTGTGCTGTAGTCAGGTTTTCATTCAATAAAAAAGATAATAAAGAATCTGAGTCATAACAAAGGGAGGAAAAGATGAATCAACCCAAGCTGTGTGGGTAGAGTTTTCCCTGTATTATTAGCTGTGCCATGCCATCAAAACAACCAGGTCTGTCCTTGTCAGCTCTAGTATTTATGATTGTTCTTTACTTACATATGACTAAACACAACTAGCCCTCATGTTATTCCTGCCAAAACGTATGTTGAGATCTCATGGTTGTCGAAGGAAACTGTTGAATGCTGAGTTTTCGTGAAAATGTATTGATAATATTTTAACACCAGAAGTATTTTTGAGGTTATCTGAATTACAGCTTTTTATCACATAAAAGTTGATTAGGTGTTTTTACTAGATTATTTTTAAAACAAATGTGCTTTTAAATATGTATAGTATGTGCATTAAAAATCGTTCATTTTCTCCCATGATAGCAAAATATAATGATTGAAACTATCGTAAAAGCAAATAATACGACCATTTATATGTATAATTTCATTTGACATATCTTGCTGAATGATCATACTAGAATGTCATAGCTCAGAAATAATTTATTACAATGTCCCTAATTATTATGGCTTTGGGTAAATATTTGGAAAAATGCCTGATGTAAATCGTGTATTTATTTCTGATGAATTATATTATATATAGTGCTTTTCTGTTAGAATAAGTATTTACTGTCAGTAACAGAAATTGTCAAATAACCTGTTAAGTCACTTTTGTTTGGCCAGCCCTAAGTGGCTATTATTTTTAGTACCAGTCTTTTTTTAAAAAAAAAATTAATATATAATTTGCATGTCATTTTCAGGCAAAACAGAATCACTCAGTTTTTTCTCTCATATGTATTATGCTCTTTTTATTTAGTGCTTCTCATGGTCATTTGGATTATCTTTATATAATAAATATGCATTGATGCGTTATCTTAGGTGAGCCACGTACTGCTACCTATTATTTCCGTACCTTTAAAGCAACGCAAACCCCATCCTTCTCTAACGTTATCTATATTAGCTAAGTTCTAAAGTTTGCTCTTTTATTTTCTAATAGAATGCACTTTAAAGTGCAAGAGCTGTGTGTTCTTTACGACTATAACTACACACAGGTGTGCGACGAAGGTTGAGATCCTTTTCTTTTTCTGAAGAAAAAGTGTGCAAGGTATTTTTAGCAGATTCCTTAGATGAAACTAGAGTATGTAAAGTTTTTGTATTGAAATGCTCAAGATTTTGACTTCTAGACTCTAAAGAGCTGACAAGATGTACTGGGTCCTGCAGTTCTTTGACTCCTCAGAGAAATTAACTGTTCAGTGAACAGTTAACTTGGGGCGCGTGGTCCAAACGAGTGTACTGCCTGGGCGAGATAGGGTGAACTCTCTGTGCTCCTTTAAGATTGTTTCCCACGAGGTCAGTTGCCATTTCTTCTGGCAGTGTCTCGGGTGTGGTTTGTGGAAACAGAACCTGGAAGATTAGGGGAGAATTAATAAATTAGTGATTGCAAATGCAAATTTGGAATGATTAGACCTCGAGACTGCTATGAGTTAGCGTATCTCGAAAAGGTGCTAGTAAGACCCAGAACACTGTAGTTTAGATGCAGTAGTCCAAATTCAGTGTTAAATGGCTAGAAATAAGAGGATTTAGTAACTTCTTTTGATACTATCTTGTTGAATCTCTGACTTAATAATTTCCCAATGATTTCACATAAATTGATTATGCAGCTGCTGCTGTTTTCCGTATTCCAGCAACTCTGAACGTGGGGCCCTCAGGAGAGCATAAAAATAGATTTGAGGCTGTCTTGGCACCACTGGCTTTAGGCCTGCCTGACACTGATCAGAACTAATTTGGCTGCAGAGCTCTTGGTTGGTACTGTACAATCTGAAATCGATCCAGATATTTACTCTATGTCTGTTCTTCCCTGGGAAGAATATTCAGTAATGACCACCAGAGTGAAAATTGCCCGTAAGGAAGAGAGCATACTTTCTTCAGTAAATACAAATATTCCTGAAACAAAGTTATATTGTGGTAGTATTACAATTGTGAATACTTGCACATCAAGATTTATCTATCATTATTTTTTTTTGCATTAACTTTTTGTCCCCTGAACTCTGGATGTTCCTGAGCTTTGCAGAAATTCTAACGAGCCCTTCTATGCTGGAATGCATCAAGTAAATTGCCCGCAAGTACAGCGAGATTTGTGCCCAGCTAAATGTGGGCACTGCAGTGAGTAATTGTAATTGTTTCCAACTGGGATTACTGTACTTTCAGTAAATCTATAGACATGGGATGAAATATTTAAAATTGCTTGGCAGTTAAATATTTGCTAGTGTGCCTCGCTTTTGAGAAATAGGAAACCTTTGTGATTCATACCTCTGTATCACTGCAATCAATGGGCACTGCTTTGCCATTAAGTTCAGTGAATGTAGGATGGAGAACAAATGAACTAATTCTGTAATCAGGATACAAGAGTTCTTTGCAATAGGGGAGACAAGAAGAATTGATTTTGTGATTGCTACACCTGCGGCTACGGAAATGGATCGATGCTAATGAAACAATGGTATTAAATATTATCTTTTTGGATCACTATTTTTTTCAAGCTAGTACAATGCCATTTCAATGCACATAACTACCACTACTTTTTGTCGTTAAAGCAGAAGAGCGTTGCATAAGTAAAAAAAAAACCAATTATCATCATTACTGTCACTTGTTGACAAGTTATTGTAGCAGAATAATATTTTAAAATGCATAGGTTTTCCTAAGTTGCATCAAAATTGTACATGAACTGCCATATTTTCAGTACTCAACAATATGAATGCATAAAAATATTTCTGTTCATTTGTTCCAAGATGGTCTGTGAATTATGATAGATTCCTAAATGCTAATTACAGTGAACTCCCAAACAAACTGATTGGTTGAGTTAGTAACTGAAGAATCATCAGAGCCTATCTATAAATGATTCTGACAAAGTGAATAAAAATTTAAGCAAAAATTAATACTTATTCTTTTATTCAGATAGTTTTCAAAACTGGTTTAATCTTCACAGCACCTCCCTGCACATGGACAAACCAAATAATACGCTGCCATGAAAAAAAAGTGTTATAATGGAGGATATTTGGATACTGATAGCCATAAATGCATATGCCAATCTGGATATCGTGGGAATTTCTGTGGTATGTATATTGTATTACCCTGAACTCCTCTCACATCTATACAAGATCAAAGTACTTTTCTGCTAGCTACTTTTAATTTAGAATTTGCAGCCACCCTCCTGGTTCTGTCTGCCAGCTTGACTGCTTTCTGTTTAAGAGAATTCATAATCGTGTAATGTACAAATATAGAGAAACTCATGTATAAGACGTTTTTTATTATCGTTGCCTGTTGCAGTATTCTCTCCACAGACTGGAAAAGGGCAAACATAACC
>NW_009722805.1:0-1158 GCF_000703405.1 Apaloderma vittatum
GGAGCCAGGGGGCCGTGTGGTGGGAGCTCCACTCTTGCCCTCCAATGCCATCATCCGCATCTTTGTCTTAGGGCTCCTGGGCTGAGCCCAAGCGAGCTCTGTCACCAGGGTGAGGCCGGGCAGACTGGCAGCACGACACGGGGGACATTCCGGGGGCATCGTGACCCTGGGCTGTCCCTGCCCTTGGTGGCCGGGTACTGGGCGCAGCTCCTGGGCATCCACAACGTGTCCTCAGCCCCTTGGCCACCTTGTACCGCGCAACTTCTCTCAGGCCATGGCAGAAGCCAGCCCTGCAGCCCAGAGACCAGGCCAGTGACGGGGCTTCCTCACGGGAAATCTGCCCCTTGCTGATGTCACCATCACATCCCTTTTTCCCTCTGAAACCGAGCTGCACAGCCGGCTGCGTTTATAAGGGATAGAAACCGCTGTGAAAGCTTTCAGAGCTCCTTTCTCTCTTTCACCTTTCTTTCTGCCTCACCTGGTGGGGAGATGTTTGGATCTTATCTAAGCCCTGACGAATCCCTTTTTCTGTCAGGATTTCGTATGTTGGGTGGTGAATGATTAAGGGAGGTGCTATTCTTGTCCTTCGGTACCTTGGTGCCAGATCTGGTGTGTACGCTCACAGTACGCAAATAAAGACATTTATTCCACAGCCGTTGGTTGGGTGGTTGTGGTGATGCCAGACGTGGGTGGGCTCTGAACACGAACCAGTGCTCTCGGTCCCGTCCCTTTCCAAATGGGTCTCTGCCTCCCAGGGAAGGGAAGAACCACAGCTGGCGCTCCCCAGTCTGGAGATTTCCTTGGAGGCACTGCCAGATCAGCCCGGAGACCGAAAAGGTGCCACGGGGCGAAGCTGCGGTGGGTCGGCGCGATGCCGTTCGTGGTGCTGCTGTCTGCGGGGATAAGTTTTACTCCCCAGAGTGCAAAGAAAGGTCGATGAGTTTCCCAGTGACTCCTGCAGGCTTCGAGTGAGGAGGAAGGTTGTTGCTGCGGGGGGTGGCCGGGCCAGCCGGCCGGCGCTGAGAGGCAACTGCCCGTCCTTCAGAGCCCTCCAGTCCTGTAAGAGCCGCAAAGAAGGGCTGAAGCTTCGGGGTTTTAACACCCACCTGAAACCACCTGAGAGCGTCAGAGTGGGGAAACTACCGATGACACCAGTCA
>NW_009722806.1:0-1156 GCF_000703405.1 Apaloderma vittatum
GGTGCCCACCTCGCCGGCCCGTGCTCCATGTCCTGAGCTAGAAACAAAGGAAAGGGGGCGAGCATTCCATTTCGGGAAGCGCCATCCCTTGCCCTTCGTGGGGTTCTCGGGGGTCTTCCACCCAGGGAGAGCCGCCACAGAGACTGGTTTAAGGGGGTGAGGGGCTTTTCCTCCTCTCCTCCGGGTTACGGGGCAAGGGGGCTGTTCCCGGGGGACCCGGGAATTCAATGGGATCTTTCCTCCTGGGTGCTCCTCGGGCAATTTTGCTGAAGGTCCCTCGTGTGACGGGGGTGCTTCGGGGTCTGTCCTCGCTCCTGGGAGATCAGCACAGCCTGGGAGGGCGGAAAACCATCCTCACCTTCTTTTTTTTTTTTTTTCCTTGGTGGAGGGGAATGTTTCCAAGAGATTTTATCAAGGAAGCGGCTGAGAAAATACAGGGAAAATCGCGCTGAAGTTACGCCGACTCCGCGGCTGCGGACAAGGCTCGGAGCCGTATTTAGCTCATCCTCCGTTTGATACGCTCCCGCGTAAACCTCCCCGCAGCTTAAGTCTCCGCGGGACGCTCCGTCCGGAGCCGTGAGCATCCGTGTCATCCCTGCAGCTTCCCTTCCTTTCATCTCACCTCGTCCCCGAGCCGGGAATTCGTGCAAGCGGCCAAACACCCGCGACCCAGTTTTCTTGAGAGCCAACACTTCTATTTCAGGGACTTTTATTGAATTAGGTTTTACTAGTCCTAAAACATTAAGCGTTATGTACTTAAAAGATACAGAACATAGGTATTACATCCGCAGAAAGTATTTTAGTCAGTGAATGTTCAATGTAGCAGGTAGAGATGAACTTAGCACGTCTTCCAGACTGAACCGGGAACAGACTCTTCAGCCATAAAATGCACTTAACAGTCTATTTAATAGTGGCGAGGTCCTTGAAAATGCAATATCCATGCTAATCTTGCCTTTTTCTAAATCAGAAATGAAAAATAGGTCAGTAAGGTAGAACCTTCCCCTTCCATTTTAAATGTGACATTTAATCTATTTAAATAACTAAGTAAACTTTATTAATTCAGGATTTGGTAAGCAAGTTGAGGAAGTGGGCACTTCGCAACTTTATTAGGAAGGCAAAATGTGAGTGGGAGCGTCCTTGAACCCCATGTTCCATA
>NW_009722807.1:0-1970 GCF_000703405.1 Apaloderma vittatum
TGGCCTGGAGCGAAGCCGGTGACGGCAGCCAGAAGGGCAATACAGGCACTGAACTTGGCGGTACATGACTGCATGGTGTGTGGTGTTCCAGTTAAACCAACCGATAATGCAAACCCAGCATTTTCATTGTCTAGTTATTCCAATCCTTGCTGTAAATGTGCCACATGAATAAAGTTTGGGGGTAAAGGAGCCCGGGCTGTGCCCATGCATGTGCGAGTGTGTACGAGCAGGGCGCGGAGGAGCCGGCGTGCTGCTGCCTGGGCGCGTGGGAGCAGGGTGCCCCTCTCTGGGGCGTGGCATTCCACCCCGTCCACTCCCCCCCCGCAGCACCACGATGTGCAGGAGCTGTACCTGGCCGTGCAGGAACCACCACCACGTCCAGGTGCCCATGGGACCTGCCCAGTGCCATGGTGACAGGGACATGGGTGTCCAGCTGGCACAGAGTGAGGAGCTCCAGGAGAGAAGGGGCAGCCCTGGCCCACTCGCTCCAAGCAAAGGTCACAGGGGTTTTAATGGTTCCCTCTGTGCAGCTTTATTGACCTACTTTCGATGGAGTTGTCTAATTAGTTTTCTATGAAAACTAAGAACTTGGCCTTTGCCCTTTACTCCTGCAGGCGAGAATGTGACTCGGAGGACGTTGTCATGGCAGATCGATTGCTGGTTACGCCTGAAAGGCAAGCGGAGGGGAGGCGGGTGCCAGCGCTACCCATGCCCACCGTGTGCAGAGCACGACCCCAGGCTCCCATCACTGGCTTCGGCAACACCTCAGCACCTCCAAGGCCCTGCAAAATCTGGGACGCAGGGACCGGGGGTCCCTCTCGCCACAGACTGCGGCCAGAGGACCACAGACTGCGGCCAGAGGTGTCTGCCTGCCTTTGGCAGGGCAGCAGGGGAGGAACTGGGCCGGCACACGAGGTGGATGGGCTCAGGGAGAGACACCAGCAGCAGAGGCTCACCAGCGTGGAGGCAACAGCTTGTACCATCTCCTCCAGCTCCGTGAGGGCTCACCAGGGCTAACAATGACTCTGCTCCAGTACAAGTGATGGGGTCGGTATGCACAGGGATGCTCACAAAAAAATGGAACGTATTAAAAAAAAAAAAAAAAAAAACCACCAAAAAACCCCACGAGAACACACTGCGGCTAAAACTAGGGGCTGGGTGGGGGGCCCACAACTTGGGATGGAGCAGTGGTGGCAGCAGAGCCCTGCACAGCCCTGGGGCTGCCCTCCTGCACCTGCTGCAGGTGTCCAGAGGTGAGATGGGGCTGGGACTGTGGCACTGGACAGGTGATGACTCCTGCTGTTCTCTGAAGCCCTGCAGTGTTTGCCCCTGTCCTGTCCCCTTGCTGCAGCCAGTTCTCCCTGGGGGCGCTGGGACGGGATGGCACCGACCCCACGCAGCTCTGCATCTCCTCCTCACCCAGCACAGTGCTCATGGCTTCTTCGCCTTCTTGACAGAGGAGCAGTTGGAGACTGACTCCCTTCGCTTTCTCTGCTCCAAAAGAGATGGGAAACAAAATCAAAACCAGGCTCAGTGGGTGGGAACACTGAAGTGGTGGCAAACACACCCACCTGTCCCAGAGCCTGTCCTGGGGGTGGCTGCACGGCTCCAGCCTGTGCCCGTCTGGGGCAGAGCCAGGTCCTTGCACGGTGGGAGGGACAAAGTTAATCCAGCAGTGATGAGCGGCAGGGATGGCACCTCCGTGACACAGACAGGGCTTTGGGACAGTCACCTTTGCAGCACAGGGTCTGGGAGTGAGCAGGAGACAGGGGCCAAGCTCTGCAACAACCCAGTGGTCGCAGGAGCCTTGACCAAGCAAACTGGTACGTGAGAAGCCCTGGGAAGCAGGGCCTTGAGGGAGAGGCAGAGCAGCTCCGCGCTGTGGCCAGCTGTGCTGGGGATGCTTGGCGCGGGACAGGGCAGAGCCTGGGAATGCTCCTCCACCATCCAGACTTGCTGTGGAGTGGCCC
>NW_009722808.1:0-228 GCF_000703405.1 Apaloderma vittatum
GGAGCGGGTCCAGCAGCGGGGCCGGCACGCTCGACAGCACGTAGTACAGGGTCATGTTGACGGTGTCACTGGACGGCGTGTGCGCGTCCATGATCCTCCTCATTTCAACCCCTGCAAGAGAAGCAGACAGCCGGGGGTCAGGGGGTCACGCACAAACACGTCAGCTGCGAGAAAGAGAAGGGCAGACGCGCGCGTTGCTGTTCAACGCGCAGGCGTTCTTTACAACGG
>NW_009722809.1:0-1256 GCF_000703405.1 Apaloderma vittatum
CTGCCCCATGATGGGGTGCTGGGACAGCAGTGGGGCCCCAGGCCCACCCATCCCACCTCCATGCTCCCCCCATTCTCTGTACTGGGATGGAGATGGGGGTCCCAATCTCACTCATCCTATGTCCATCCGTCCATCCGTCCATCCATCTATCCACCCACCATCCATCCGTCCATCCATCCACCACCCATCCACTCATCCATCTATCCACCCATCATCCATCCATGCATCCATCCATCCATCCGCTATCCATCCACCACCCATCCACCCATCCACTCATCCATCTATCCACCCAACATCCATCCATCCATCCATCCTTCCATCCACTCACCCATCCATCCATCCACCCATCCATCCATCCATCCACTCACCCATCCATCCATCCACCCATCCATCACCATCCATCCACCACACATCCATCCATCCACCCACCCACCCACTCATCCATCCAGCCATCCATTCCATGTTGTCCAGTCGGGACGCTGGGATGGAGGTGGGGCACCATTCTCACCTATCCCATGTTCTCCTGGAGGTACTCCAGGATGGAGATGGGGTCCCAGGCCCATCTCACTTCCATTCATCCCCCATTCTCCAGGAGGAACGTTGGGATGGAGCTGGGGTCCCATGCCCACCCATCCTGTGTCCATGCACCCCTTGTTCTCGTATGGGCTGTTGGAAGGAGGTGAGGATGCGTGTTCATCTGCCCCATGTTCTCCAGAAGGTACATCAGGATGGAGGTGGGATCTCATACCCACCCATCCCACTTCCATCCATCCCCCATCATCCAGGAGAGACGCTGAGATGCTGGATACGAGGACAGAGAGGGGTCCCACGCTCACCCATCCCTTTTCCCTCCACCCTCTTGTGGGGTGCTGGGCTGGAGATGGGTACCACATCCACGTGCCTCGTGTTCTCAAGGAAGGACTCTGGGAGCCACACAGGTCATCACATCTGCTCACCCCAAGTTCTCCAGGATGACGCCGGGATGGGGACGTGACCCACCGCCCTCCACCCCATTCAGGTGTGACCCCACCAGGCTCCCACATGACTCGGGCAGGGCGGTGGGATGGAAATGGGACCCCTCCATCCCCCTTGGGAAACCCAACCCTCGTTAGGGCCATCCCTAATTGCCAGGGGGGCTGCATCCTGCTCTCTGGCAGCTCCGTCTCCTTTAAGAGCAGCGCGGCAAGGAGCCGAATTTAGCCGGCGCGGCCGCCCGTCCTCACTGGCCACCCGCCCAGGCCCCCCCCGGCTCGGCG
>NW_009722809.1:1325-2548 GCF_000703405.1 Apaloderma vittatum
CTGCACACAGCACCCATGGGTGCTGGTGCCCACCTCGTCAGATCTTGGCTTTGTCCTCGGGGAAGTTATGGAGTTGGGGACAACCAGCGATGTCCCAGGTCACGCCGTCAAGGGCTAATAAAAATGACCAGTGGGGTTGCAGGACATGTCCGCTTGTCACCTCCCTCTGCCCTCCCCCTCCACCGCCCATGTCACTGCTGGGACACAGGACGAGGGGGGATGATGACAAGGAGGGGGCATGGACCCCATGGCCCCAAGGGAATTGTCACCCCAGAGCTGAGCTGGTGACACAGGTCCCCACAGGTAAAGGCAGAGAGACCCCCTGGGGGACAGGGGAACCTGAGGGCCATGGGGACAGGGTCCCCAGGGGACAGCAGACCTTGTGGCCAGGGCAGGGGACCCCAAGGACCAGTGGACACAAGTGACCACCACCTGGGGGACAGGAGCTGGTGCTGGGTACATCCCATGATTGTCCCCGCAGTGAGACCAGTTCCCTTTTCCAGCTCCCCCTCCCCTGCACTGGTCTCACCCCCCAGGGATTGTCTCCTTGTGGGGATCCCCAACCATGGCTGCTCCTCCTTGTCCCCATCCCCACAACAACGAGCCCTGTGAGCCTCCCTGGGCACTGGTGTGATGAGTTGTGGGTGCTCAGGGGCCAGGCAGGGGAGGCGGGAGAGGCCGGGGTGCACTTTAATTGACTTCTGCCGCGCTGGGCAGCTGTGAAAACAGAGCGGGGGCTCGTTAGGGGACATCAAAGGACCCCCAGCCCGGCCTGGGGAAGGGGGAAGGACACAGTGGGACTGCCACCAGCATTTGCTCCCTCTTCTCTTGGCTTAAAAGAGGAAGAGGAGGATGGGAGTCACCAAGCTGGGAGGGCTGAGGCACAGCTGTGGCCTGCGAGGAGGGCCCCGTCCCATGTCCCTGGGGTGACCCACTCTCTGGGTTAGCCAGATCCGGGGTGACCAGCCCCCAGGGTTACCCAGGGCAACCCTTTGCTGGGGTTAGTTGGATCCAGGGTGACTCATCCCAAGGGCAACCTGGACCTGGGATCTGTCCCCATGGTGGCCACTCTGTGGGGTGACCCACCCCTGGGGTCACTGGGACCTGTCACCAAGGTTAGCTGGACCTGGGGTGACCCATCCTTGGGGTGACCCATCCCTGGGGTGACAGACCAGGGGACAGAGGGGACACACGCTGACCACTGCTTGCAGATACCCTCCAGC
>NW_009722810.1:0-478 GCF_000703405.1 Apaloderma vittatum
GTGGGGAGGAAGAGAGGCCCAGCCCATTGAGAGATCCCGAGAGTGAGCAATTGTCCGGTGGTATCTTCCCTGACATTCCCCCAATCTTGGGACATTTTTGTATTATTTGTTAACTTTCATGTGGAGCGTGAGTGACTCTAGTCATCCATATCTTTATGGTGGTTGTTTAAAGGGATAGACTAGAAATATTCAATGTGCAAGGTCACATTGAATGGTGGTCGCACTTGGAAGGTGGGTAGTTTTTGCATTTTGGGATGGAGGTGTGTTTTGGTATTGTAATGAGATCATAATGACCATAGCTCACCCAAGGATGGCATCTGTCAAAAGATGACAGACTCTTGGCCCAGGATAGTAAATGTGTAGAGAGCTGCCTTGATGTCTCCATTGTGTTCGCAGAGCTTGAGCATGGTGTTTCCACAATGTTCCATGCTCTGTGGGATTTTCAACTGGGGACAGAACAATCAAGCTTCCTTGATGC
>NW_009722811.1:0-957 GCF_000703405.1 Apaloderma vittatum
GTGGCAAGGCGGCGCGGGCCAGCCGAGCGCTGTCAGGAGTGTGTAAGCGGATGTCTGAGCGCCGCACTGAAAAGGGCACCGCTTGGCACTCTCGGCTGTGCCAAGAGGACATCAAAAGCTGTACAGCCCCACGTGAGGTCTTACATACTAGTGGGTTGGATGAGAGGAGAAAAACCTTGGCTTCCACTAGCACTGAGCTCGAGTGTGTGGTGCTGGCCTCCTGCATGGAGAGCCCCAAGGCCTCTGGTAGCTGAGTGGGAAGAAACGGGGATTAGAGCAGTTCTCCGAACCAGCCGCACCAGACAAACCAGCTCAGGAGCTGCTGGAGATGATGCCAAGCTCTGCTTGAGGAATCGCAACCAGCAGCCAGGCTGTCTTGGCTGGTGAAAGGAGAGCTCCTCCTCAGCACCCCACGGGCTGTTTTACAGTCCTGGGGCTGGGGAATCCTCTGGTGCTAAGAGGGCAGCCCTCATGAGGAGGCAGTTCCCAGGGCTCTCCTTCCCTGCCGCGTCCCTGACTCTCCCTGCTGCTTTCCTGGGGGAGGAAGCCGCCTCCGTTCCCAGCCGAGGGGCGAGGACTGGAACCAGCAGTGGGAGAGCTGGGGGGATGGAGGGTGCTGACAGCTGCGGTACATGTGAAACGGTGGCTGCGCTCTGCCTGGCATAAGGAGAGCTTCAGAGGCTGGCACTTGGTTTTCTTTCTTTGCAAATGTAATCTCATGAAACAGGAGTGATCTGCAGTCTGTTTTCCTGCTCTCCCCTCCCAGAACTGGAGGAGTCGCAGCTGAGGATGAAGTCAGCTCGGAGAGCAAGGTGTACTCACGCCCCGGCCCGCTCCTCCACCGATAGCATCCGACTAACCTGGGGGCACTGAGCACATCTGCTCTCCCTCCTGCTCTCATGCTGCCCACCCTGTGCTGAGACCTTCACTAGGGAAATCCCAGCCCCTTCTGGAGTT
>NW_009722811.1:1007-1522 GCF_000703405.1 Apaloderma vittatum
TGGAAGGAAATGGAGTAACAAGCCGTTGGGAGCAGGTGTATGGGGAAAGCCCAAGAATCATGTGAGGGGTCTTCTCTGCTTCCTCTGCACCTGGCAACGGGCTATTTTAGTGAAGTATTTCAAAGCAAACATTCTTGCTGAGAGGCAGCCAGCATCATGGCAAACCCGAGAACCAGTCTAAGTGCCTGCCCAGTGCAGGACCACTACGCTCACCAGTCCAGCTGCCAGGTATCACCTGAGACTAGTTAGTCCACCCCGCGTGACCACAGAAAGAAAATCCTGCCACAAACAACCCTCAAGTTGTTATGGGCTTGCTGTTAGTCAGCCTGCTCTTCTGTGATCCAGCCAGTCAGTCCTATATGTGGAAAGAAATTATTTGTTCCTCCGTCTGGTCTTGCAGTGACTCTGGACATCTAAATGGCCCCTGAGGAGGCACCAGCCCACCTGTCCAGCCCAAGAGTGACTGAAGGCATCTCTTGGAGAGGCCACACCTCCATTAGTCCCCACTGAAGGCA
>NW_009722811.1:1538-1861 GCF_000703405.1 Apaloderma vittatum
TTAAAACCCCTTCCTGGGTCAGGTCCTGGCTACCCACTGGGTCTTCTCTCCTCTTGTCTGTGCTCCTTTGTGGCAGCTCTGGAGCAATTATGTCTTGCTGGCAGGGGTGGGGTGCAGCTGGGGTTGATGGCTGGGAACATCTGGGTGCTCTAAGGTGGGACAAGTGCCTCACACTGTGCAGCACGGTGGCAGAGAGGGCTGCTACTGCTGCCCTTGGGGAGAGGGTCTCCAGTGCAGTGATGGGGTGTGTGTATCACACATTTCCATCCATCTATATATTACTTATGTCACTCCAAGACGGCGGCAGCGGCTGGTGCTGCGTC
>NW_009722811.1:1877-2872 GCF_000703405.1 Apaloderma vittatum
GTAATGCGTTCAGTGTTTCCCAGGCTGGGTGCACTGCGATTGGCGGTGAGCAGTGATGCGGCTGTCAGCTGGAAGCGCTCCAGTCATTCATGGGGACTTCAGTGTGTGTTTGCTGGGCACGCTTGGACACAAATAGATGGTGAAAGATCTGGCTGAGCCAGGTGAGCACTTAGGGCTTCACTTTTAACTCTTTCTGGGGTTGGGATGGAGTGCCCTCCATCCCCTCTCGCATCCCTGTGTGAGAGCCAGATGCTTACCTGTCTCTCCCTTGTTCTGACAGTGGCTCCCTGAAAGCACCCCATCACCCCTGCGATATGCAGCCCAAGTGCTGCTGCGCTAGGGCATGTCACCTTGTGTTGCTCGGTAGCCTTTGGACAACCAGGAAAAGCTCTTCTGCTTTTCCGTCTTCACTCTCACTAGCGATCAAAATCCGTGGCTTTGCACTGAGATCAGCCGCAATCATGACAAGACTTGAAATGCTGCTTCTGGGCTCTGTCTTACCCAGTATAATCTCTAAAGCTCAGCACCTACCTCTCTCAGCAGGAGTACTGAACACGACTGCCAGCTCTCTTGGCTGCCAGTTCCCTTCTAACTTGCAGTATGCTACAGCTCTTGCTTCAGACGAGAGCCTGCTTGGCTCTTGCAATCCTGAACACCTTTGCTCTCTGACTCGGTAAATGAGGGAACCAATTCCTAGCACTGTGCCCCTCCTGTGCCGATGCCAGAGTCCAAAAATAGGACACCTAGACTCATGCTCAGACAGTGGCGATGCTGGAAGCACCACAGGACAGGTGACAGATGGATCCCAGCTTTCTCCCACCAGTCAGACCTGTGTGCTGCAGCACATACGTGGAGACTCGGGCCAAGAAGCTGCGTGTTCATCAAGGCTCGCTCTCTCCTCCGCGCTCGGCGGTGCTCCCAGCACATGGCATCTTTCGGGGGGATGCTGAGCGCTCCCCCTTCCCGAGGGCTGCTGCGGGTGGGGGCTGCCTTCG
>NW_009722812.1:0-1400 GCF_000703405.1 Apaloderma vittatum
TGTTTTCCAACATCCTGCTTTTTATTGGCAAAGTCTCCAGATTTCTGCCTTTTCATCCACTTGAGATACCTAAGCAATTAATTTGAATTAATTACAATAGGTTTAATAGCATTTTCTTAGATATCTCAAGGCCTAACCACTACTGAAAAAAGACTCAAGTGATTTATGGCCTTAAGCAACTCTAGGTTCTCTTACACAGAAAAGATCCGGATCAAAACACATGCTTGACTCTTTCTGATTTTCTATAATTGTTTTAAAGCCCTTGGTATCCTGGATCAGATTTTCTCCTAATCGAAATGGATGGGATTTCCTACAGTCACCCTTAGTGGCCTCTTTACAGCAACTTCTTTGTGACTCTAGTGTCACTTTTACATTACGTATGATCATGAAAATGGGATAGTCAAACAGTCAATAAAAAAATGTAGTCTATAAGACTCTGAAAATCACTGTATGTTTCTATGTTCTTCCCTAGGAGCATAAATAATCTCAGCCGAGATCACACAGAAAGGGAGAGACAGAGCAAAGCAGTGAATTTAGATGTTCATCATCCACTGGCCAGAGAAGTTCAAAACTGTGTTTCTTCACTTGCTCCAGGCTCATTAGACTTTCTTTCTGCCTATGTCACTTTTTGATTTTATTACTAGTCTTCAGGCCTCATCCCTTGCTCAAAGACCTTGTTTTCTGAAATACAATCCACAGTATTTCTACTGTGCACACTATTCTACCATGCACGAGCACTCTCTTCCAATGACACAGTTTCAAGTACTATTTTGTCTGGATCTCTTCAACTTCTCCTTCTTATTTTCTTGACAGTCTTTTAAAGTGAGGTTGATTTTTTTTTGTTGTTTGTTTGGATTTTGTTTACCATTTCCACTGTTTTTATAACTCTACCAACCTATCTCTTTCAATCTTTCAACTGACTTACAGTTCTGGTGTCATTTGTGATACCTTTCTTCCCTACAAATGATGCTAACATTACCTCCTTGTGTTTCTTTCCCCAGCTCCCACTTTTACATCATCTCCAAAATGTGTATGTTCCAACTGTTAAGCCTTGAACATTTTCAGCCATGAGATCTGACAACATCATGTGTCTAGAGATTTATGTGTAAAACCCAACCTGGTTCAGTATGTCTTGCAGCCTGATTTTCTTGTTCTCAACCATGTCCTCTTTCAATATTTACCACTAAAAATACTTTGACCTGTAACTATCAAAGTGCACTGTAAATGTATCACAAGCCTTCACATATGAACCTAAAGCCAAGGTGAAGGACCAAAGGATGGGAAGGAAAGATATTGAAGGTATGATACTTGAAGTGCTTCATTAGCACGATCATACAAAATTCCACTTCCTAATCCGTTGATAAGGCCACTCCCTTCCTTATATTATGGTATTGATTGTG
>NW_009722813.1:0-606 GCF_000703405.1 Apaloderma vittatum
CTTGCTTGCTTGCTTGCCAGAGGCCGAGCCTTCTCCCTGCACCATCAGGAACAGCTTAGCAGCGTCTCGGAAAGGCCACTTTAACCCTGGGGTCAAGCTTCTTGTGTCTGAGCCATGGCTTTGTTAGTCTGGCTCCTTCCCATCCTGGGCTTGGGAAGGCGAAGAAGTGTTCACGTTGCTCGTGTCTATCTTGGGCAGCAGCTGGCCTGGCTGGAGCTGTGCTTTGCAGACCCTTCCGTGCTGACAGCTTCTCCTGTCTCTCTCTAGAGCCCCACCAAGGTGTCTTGCGAAGGAGCCGGCCTGCACGAGTTCCCGAAGGAGCTCAGCCAAGGAGTTAAGTACCTCGAGCTCTCCAACAACTTCATCCAAAACCTGTCGGGAAGTTACATGCCAGGGTTTGGGCAGCTTGAGCACCTGGACGTGCGCTTCAACCAGCTGGAAGCCGTGTCGGACACGACCCTGGCCCAGCTGCCCGGGCTGCGCGCTCTGCTGCTGGGATCCAACCGCTTGGACCGTAATTACCGCGCTAACGGGCAAGCCTTCCGCCTGCTCCGCAATATAGAGGTCCTGGACCTGTCGGCAAACAACCTGGAGAGCCACATGGCA
>NW_009722813.1:622-874 GCF_000703405.1 Apaloderma vittatum
AGGGTGCTGGATCTCTCCAAAAACAGGGTGACCAGCCTGCCGGCGGGGATCTTCAGGAGCGCGCCGCGGCTGCGCCAGCTCGACCTCAGCGACAACTACATCATGGAAATCGAGGAGGGAGCTTTTGAGGCTTTGGAAGAGCTGGAGGTGGTGAGCTTGGCTTTGAATTCCCTCCACTGTATCTCGGGCTTCAGCCTCACGCAGCTGCGAGTCTTGAACCTCAGCCACAACGCCCTGGAGCTCTTCTTCTTG
>NW_009722813.1:996-1284 GCF_000703405.1 Apaloderma vittatum
CCCTGCTCCCAGGCTCGCACCAGCCGGGGGACTTTGTGCTGCCCTACGAGGAGATGGCGAGGTTTAACAGGACCCGGCGCGCCACCGCCGGGCTGACGCGTGTCGCCGCCTTGGATCTCAGCAACAACCACCTGCGGCGGTTCCCGTTCGCCTTCTTCCACAGCCTGGGCTCTCTGCACAGCCTCAGCCTGGCTGGGAACTGTCTCCAGGAGGTGGCCGGGGAGGCTCTCGCTGGAGGCACGGAGCCCCGCGACATCCAGGAAGCCCCGGAGCGGGCCGGGGTCTCCG
>NW_009722813.1:1644-2056 GCF_000703405.1 Apaloderma vittatum
TGAGGGACAACCAGATGGACGACAGCGAGGCAGAGCTCCCCTGCCTGGCCACGCTCAAAGTCTTGGACCTCTCGGGCAATCATTTGAGCTTTTTGCCCACAGGTCTGTTCTGCTCGCTGCTGGAGAGCCTGGACGTCCGCAGTAACAACCTGCTGGCCTTGGAGGGGCCAGCAAGCTGGTCGGGCAGCCTGAAGGACGTGTCCATCGCTGGAAACCCCTTCGGCTGCTGCTCGCTGGCCTGGCTGGATGCGCTGCGGGCGGCCGGCGTGGGCGTGCGGGACCTGGACGAAGCCGTCTGCACCCACCGCGACGAGAGCAGGAACTTCTCGGCCAAGATCGCCGACAGCCCTCGGTGGCTTTGCCCACGTCCCAAGGACGCCGGCTCGCTGGCGCTGCTTGTGGTTGTGGTCAG
>NW_009722813.1:2141-4593 GCF_000703405.1 Apaloderma vittatum
GGGTCTTCCCCCACAGTCCCCAAATTGAGGAGCCAGCCGAGGCGAAGCCAGCAGACAGCATCACCAAAGTGTAGCCCAGCCCTCGGGAGCAGGAACTGTAGCAATTGGTCAGAACGCTAATTATTATTATTATTATTAATGTATTTTGAACCTCCTCACGGGTGCCCTGTGTGATTTGCAAACCCAATAAAGGGAACGTGGTTAGTGCTGAGCTGTGGTCTCTGGGCCACCTCCCCGTCTCGAAAAGGAAGGTTCCCCCATCTGCTCCGTTCCCTGCAAGAAATTAAATGATCTGTAGGCATTGGCAGGTGGGTTTTCTACCCTGCCATCATACGGTCCTGTCACCCAGGACAAGAAACCAAGGCCTGGGCTGACTGGATCGATCTGTCCCCAGCTGAACCCATCACGTGCTGGTTGTGGGAAGGGAATTCTCTCCATAGGTACCACCTGGGTGTTTCACAGCTCTCCCAGCAGTCACCGTCTGCCTCTTAAGTAGGTTTAATCGCCAGGTTAAATACCTGCTCGTCCTCCCAAAGGCATTTCCCAGCCCAGCAGGGAGCGGGTGGTGGTTTGTGCCCGTTGGTGGCTCCATCCCAGGGGTAAGTGCTGGCAGAGCTGGGGTCCTGGAGGTGTCTGGCACCCCCTGAGCATCTGGTCCATGTGTTTAACAGGAGTGGGCAGCAGAAGGTGCTGGGTGGGGCAGTGAACCGCCCCAGCGATGCAGGCTGGCTCTTGTCACGGCGTGGTGATGGGTGTGATGCTGCTGGTGAGCTGTCCCAGCTCTCTGTCTGTCTGTCTGTCTGTCCTGCCTGCGCTGTGTCCAGCTTTCCAGGGTGCTTCAGCCCCTGTGATGAGCACCTGAAGGGCTGGGGCCAGGTTAAGGCTGCAATTAAACCTTTGATCACACCTCTTTGGTCCCACCTCAAGAGTCCCGAGCTGGCCCCGGCCACCTGTTTGTTCCCACACCTGTTGGGTTAGAGGCTGGGAGAGCAAAAGGGCTTGGAAATAACTTAAAATCCCAATTACTTAATTATGTTTTTTCAAGCTTATTGTGGTTTTTACTGTGAAGCAAAGGGCATTTTTTGCTGTAAAACATGCCTTCCCCTTGCTGCCACCGGGGCTGCAGCTTCCTGGTCTTTGGTGGGCATCCAGTTCCTGAGGGACCCCCCCAGCACCTTTGATGGCCCCAAGTCTCCATCCCTGCCTCAGTTTCCCTTTGATCCAGTGCTCTGCGCCTCATCACCGGCTGTGCTGGTGCCCGGGGCATCATGGAGGAAAGTTTATCCCAGGATTTTAGCATCACGTGCTAAAAATAAGAGGAAAATGCTGATGCTGGTTTTACCAGGGTCACAAAACAAAGCTTAGGGGGAGCGGGGTGGAAGAGGGATGCTGGAGCCCAAGGGAGGAGCAGGGGAAGCTTTAAAAAGAGACAAGAAATCTTGGAGAACCCCCGAGGATGAAGGAGGGTTGAGAAGAGAGAAGCTGAGCCAGGGAAATGGCACGTCGGGTCGTTATCTTTATTGATGTCCGCGTGCTTCAACCAAATAAAGCAGCGGTTAGAATGTTGTGGCCGTTTACAAATTTTCTAGAGAACCAGTTGAGAAATCCAGCAAAACTCATTCTTTCCAGTGGAAAGCTTTCACATTTCTCTGAATCTGCATTTTGAAAGGAAAAAAAAATAGATTTTATCAGAAATTTCCAACTGGCTGTTTTGCTAACTCATGTGGAAACTACCTTGTCTGCAGCTAACTTGAATTAGAGGACTTCTTTTCTATTTTTTTTTTTTCCCTCTCCATGGAGATGAGAGCCAGAGCTTCATCTGCCTCAAGAGCTGAAGAATGTCCTGGTCACTGGCTGGCAGGTATCACTTGGTTAAGTCACATTTCCATGCACAGACAGCACCAGGACAGCTGCTGAAGGTGGTGTTTCTTTTCTTTTTTTGACTAATATTGCTGCAATATGCCATTTCTACATGTGGTTCACCTCCTAAACTACCCTCCTCTTGCCAGAGCCCTGGCTGGGTGGCTTTTACGTGCTCCTAGCAAATGTGGCGTTTGCTCTCTGTGGTTTTGGGGTGGGCCAGGAGGCTGCTGGCAGTGGCTGGTCCCCATGTGTCACCTCGGGGACGTGAGCCCGCATGTCCCTCCCGTCCGTAGAGCCGTGCCGTCGCTGCTTTCCATTATCGCTCGCTGCCACAGCCTCTTCTGCGTGATTCAACAAAACTCCCCGGGCAGCTACTTCTAGCCTCGGCAGCGAGGTCGGGCGTGTTATTCATGACACTTTCTTCCTCTCTGGGGTGGCTCTGGCTGGGCTGGGACCTGCCACCGGCTCCCACCGCCCAGACCTGGCAGCTGCCAGACGGGGAACGCGGCTCCCAGCGTCTTGCAAAACCCTTCCGCAGCATCGCTCCGCCCGGGGCTGCTGGGGAGGGGATGCAGCTGCTGACACATGT
>NW_009722814.1:0-17279 GCF_000703405.1 Apaloderma vittatum
GCTGGCAGCCGCTTGGCACCAGTGCCCTTGTCCTGGGTGAGCGGGGAACCAGAGTCTTCCCAGTGCCCCCGCGCCATGGGTTGCGTGAGGGTCATCAGCTCCAAATGAAGAGCGAACCTGGTGCTGTGCTGTGTATCGAGTGTAAGACTCGGATGCAAATTTCATCTCTGGTTTCTTGGTAGCAAGAGCCGGAGGTGCAGTAGAGCTCAGCTTGAGAGGGAAAGGAAGTGGTAAGTGATCCAGTTCTCCAGCAAGGAATCTGAAGTTATTGACTGGGGTGGTGTGCTACCCTGTGAGCAACGGGAGAAGGGTTGAGAAGAGAGGGGGAGTGGACTCTCAGCCTGTACTGGACCAGGATCCTCCCTTCAGGTTGCGTGGGGGTTTACACGGTCTCTTTCCTCTTGCTGTCTCCCAGGAACAACAGCCCAGTTGGACAGACGATTTACCATCCTGTCACCTCTCTGGGGTGGGCTCAGCTCCGAACCGTTCCTACAGTGCAGATGGCAAGGGGACAGAGGGTCACCCCTTGGAAGACAACTGGTTAAAATTCAGGTAAGTGGGTTGCGCCTTGGACACATGTTCCTGCAGACACAAGGGCAGGTAAAAATGGTATTTAGTTTGTCACGCAGGACTTGGAAGAAGAGGGTGAGGCCCAAGCATGCAGGAGGTGTCTGGTTAAACTTGTTACATATGTCTGTGTCTCGCATAGTCTGTGACTTCTTTGCTCCTGCCCTCTTTAACAGGAGTGAGAACAACTGCTACCTCTATGGTGTCTTCAATGGCTACGATGGCAACCGAGTCACCAACTTTGTGGGTCAGAGGCTCTCTGCGGAATTGCTGCTGGGACAGCTACATGCAGATCACAGCGATGCTGATGTGCGTCGAGTTCTTCTGCAGGTAAAGAAGCTTTGGCTGGCAACAGCTCCCGCTTCTCACACTACCTACCTCCTCTTTTTGTCACCAGGGGAGCAGCATCTGGTTTCTATGGGGGTTGGAAACATCTGCGAATGGTTGCAATTGCACTCATCCTGAGCAGCTCTAGTGCTTTGTTTCACTCCTACGTCATATCCATCTGTCCCCCTGGCTCTGTCAGTACAGTGCTGAGAGCTCTCCAGGAAGCTGCAGCTAGTCTTTGGACATGTAGGAACAAGTCAGCCTCTGAAGGAGAAGACAGTGAGTGAAAGGGGCAAGTTAATGTGTGAGGAGGTGGAGTTGTGAGTGTGCTTCTTGAGTGATAGGCAAGTTCTTACAATGGAGACACAAAATCACGTAGTTCTCTGACATTGCTGTGAATGTAATTTTTATGTTTTTGTCTTCCATTTTGAGTTGTTGCAAATTGTTTTTACAAGCTGTTAACTATTTATGCTGAAATAATTGTGTTTCAGTGTTATGTATATCCTTGAATGTCTGTGTGTACCATGATACCTGCTCCTATGAGCCAGTCTTAGGGAGATGGGGATGGGTAACCTCAAAGGCGTTGGATGAGAACTTAGTTTTATCTTTATGGCCTTTCTTAGGCTTTTGATGTTGTGGAAAGAAGTTTCCTGGAGTCCATTGATGATGCCTTGGCAGAGAAGGCCAGTCTGCAGTCCCAGCTACCAGAGGTAACGTAACCTTAACAATAGAGATTGCTGGAGGTCTCACCTTCCAGATTGCTGGGTGAAGTTTGGGCATATTAGTCAGTCTGGTCCAAGGGAGGCTGTAATTGAAATTTATTCCTCTGTGATTCTCTTCTGGGAGCTTGCTTGAAGGGAGCTAAGCATTTTGGTCCATTTCCCAGACTTCCCACCCTTCATACTGGCACTACTTAGACCCATCATTGGTTGTCTTAGGAACTAAATATAACATGCTTCAGTCTGTGCATGTGGCTCTTCCAGGACAAAGCCACATGATGCAGATGAGAGGCAAGGTCTCAGATTTGCATGGCATCTGGCCAGATGTGGATTCTGTTCGTCAGACGAACTGAGCTGTCATGTCCAGAACCTTTTCGGAGCTGTGCCATTTGTTAGGATTGAACAAATAATTGCATGTCTTGCACAGTCACAGTCTTGACATGAGGCTAAGTCCTGCCAAGCTGAGTCCCCTCCCTACAGAATTTTGATTCCAGCTGTGGTTTCTGTGTTGCGGACTGTGTGTTTAAGCTTCCCCCTCATTCTGGGTTTCAGGGTGTCCCTCAACACCAGCTGCCTCCTCAGTACCAGAAGATTGTGGAGAGGTTGAAGGTTGTAGAACAGGAGATCTCTGGAGGAGCCATGGCTATTGTGGCTGTTGTTCTCAACAATAAGCTCTATATTGCCAATGTGGGTGAGTTGTTTGGGGTTTTTTTGTCAGCAGCTCAGTGTAAGTGTTTCTGAAGATGACTACAGTCCTAAGAGTTTAAAGAAATTTGAACGTGGGGGACAGTTTCTCTGGTCTGTGGCCATGGAGTGATATCAGGAGGAAATCAGCCTGGCTATGGATCTCTGCAGGTTTTGACTGGTGCAATATGCATGACCAAAGAACAGCAGGAAAATGAGTTGAGAGGCAGTAGTTGGAGCTTCACTGAGCAATGGAGAGCTTGCTTGTGAGGCACTGGCTCAGGCCTGGGTGAAGAGCTGCCTAGCAGGCCTGCTATGCTGCTAGCAAGTCTGCTGTATGGAGTTTGTGATGAGACCTGAGCTCTTCTCTTCTTTTCTGTCTTTATTCTCCTTCCCTGTGCCTTTTTCCATTTGAGTGTGTTCTTCCTCTTAACGGCGGAGCTATCTGGTGCCTCATCTTGCTGCTCCCACTGCAGGTACCAATCGGGCCCTGTTATGCAAGTCCACGGTGGATGGGCTGCAGGTGACTCAGCTCAACGTGGATCACACGACAGAGAACGAGGATGAACTTTTTCGCTTCTCCCAGCTGGGTGAGTGTCGAGATTCACGTTCTTATCCGAGAACGTCATGTGCCTCCGTTTATCTGGGACACCAGGAATGACTCAAGCCACTGGAAACAATCAATGACCATAAAAAGAAGCTTATTGTGTTTTCAGATTATGAGATTGGTCCCTTCTGTTTTTTCTGCATACCTGGCCATTGTGAGGCTACAGAATGAGTGAGTTCAGCTCTCTGAACCAGCAGAAAACTATCCTTTTTTATTTTTTCTCTCTCTCTTTTTTTTTTTTTTTCCCCAAGTTTTGAGTGTAAGCTTTGTGCCTAACTGCCAAACTGACATTGATTTGCCCTCCGGCTGTGTGATTGCTGGAGTCGATAAGAAGGCAGGAGTGGAAGCGCGCAGCCAGAGGGTAGAAGTGGGATGGACAATACATGACTGCTCCTTTGGAGGCAAACCACAATTATGCTGGGTTAAGTTCTGCGTCACGCTGCACCCTTGGGGTGATGCGTTTCAGTCTGCCTTTGTACAAGCTGCTGCTGCAAAAAAAGCAGCTACGTTTCAGACAGAGTCAGGCCAAGCACTGATATTTACTGCTTTCCCATCAGTAACTACTGAACTCTTAATTCTGACATATTTCTTTAGGTAACTTCCCTTTTCCTTTACAGTGTTCTGACATGTTTTCTTTCTTCGTCCGGAACTAGCCCAGACCACTTGTGTGATTGCTAGTACTGAATTCATCTTATTGAGATACATATGTCCTGTATATGTGTTTAGGTAGATCTAACTTGGCATTCTTCCTTAAGTTCACCTGGCAGATATATTCTTACCCAGTAGGGCAATCAATGTGGTTATTTTCTGCTGCTGGATCTCGTTTTATTCTGTTTCCCTTCCGTTTCTAATTTTACTCATACTCCTGCAGTAGGGCTGTGTGCCATGAAACAGAAGACTGAATAGAAGAATCCAGGGAAAGAGTCCCTTTGACTGTCTTTCTACTGCCAAAACCACAGAATTTAGCCACAGTCCATAGCAGGACAGGGATCTGCTAGAAATACCAACTTTAACTTGGCACAACAGTGGCCCTCCTGGTGGTCCCAGCAGAAGGAAGAGCCTGTTTAACAAGCCAGTGTGTACCGGCTGGTTTGGGGGCCCAAAGGAGGTTGTCATAGGGCTAGGCTGAAGCATGGTGGTAAGAGGCAGTGGGGATAAAGACGTACATCGTGATGATGCCTGTGTCGCACCTCTCCTGGGGGAAGGGAGAGAGAGGTCTTACGGCGTTGTGGCTCTTCACCCAGCACCCTGCAGCTTGTTCAGTGCTCCAGGAGAGCTGCCGTGATTGAGACACAACCTCTCTGGCGTGCTGCGAGCCTCCCTGTGTTTGTGTCTGTCGATAGCATGTATGCCCCTGCCAGGAGCTGGCAAATGAGCCAGGCCGTGTTGGTGAGTCAGCTTTGGTCTGCAGCAGATGGCAGAGTTGTGTCTTAGTGCTGGGGTAGGTGTGGAGCCATCTGTGCAGCAGGGGTTAGTTTGACTCAGAGGGAGAGTTTCATTTGGACCCCTGCCTTCACCTTGTGCTGTAGACAGTCATCCCCAGATAAAAACCTCAAAATAACATTTTCTGCCTGTTAGCTCTAGGTATAACCAGGAAAGGGGAGTTGCCACAACAGAGCAGGTAATGGCTCATCTGCTCTGAGTGCTGCCTCAAAGAGTAGCTGCACCCAGATGGTCCCTTTTAGAACTTTCTTCAGGGTGGGATTCCTTCCTAGCCCCTGCCAGAGGTATATCCCATTAAATTTATTTAAATACTGGTTTGGTCCTTATTTTAGGAGTAGCCCACATCAGTTTGAGCACTTGAGCAAATTCAGTGCCTCTTGTAGGTAGTTCTGCTTTTTTCCCCTCTGCAATTTAGTGTATTGGTGAAATTGTCACATGGAGTTTAGGAGCAGGGATTGATAATAGGGAGGAGAAAAAAGCAGAATCCTTCACACACGTTTTCCTCCTTCCTGCTTTTTCCTCCCATGGCACAGTCCAGAGCTGACAGGCGCAGATGTTCCCCTGCCTTTTCAGCAAATGCCTGTGCATCCAGGCCAGCTGCCGCCGGTGGCTTTGGACCAGAATGTGGGCTTTGTCTTGGGGCCAACTGTTGAATTCAGAGCATCTCTCTCCTCCTCTCTCCTTCCCAGATTACAGCTAATGAAAAAGTGTCCTGTGGAACACAGCAAGTTGTGCTTCCTTTTCTCTCTGTTGGACTCATGATGATTCTTTGACATCTTGCTTTGTCTTGCAATTCTCTTCAGCGGTGGATATTTCTTTTTTCATTTCTGACAGTATGACTAGTCCAGAGGAAATCCTGCAAGTTTCCCAAAGTCAGTTAAACTTTTTTGGTTTTCAATCTGGCAGGCTTGGATGCAGGGAAAATAAAACAAGTAGGAACTATTCGTGGGCAGGAAAGCACTCGGCGCATTGGAGATTACAAAGTCAAATACGGCTATACTGATATTGAACTGCTCAGGTCAGAAAAACTCAACTTTGTGGTTTCAAGCCCTCATTTTCTTCGTGACCCCTCCATTCTCACCTGCTGTGTCACCATTAAATACTAAATGACAGTGTCTCTTTCCAGTGCTGCTAAATCTAAGCCCATCATAGCAGAGCCCGAAATCCACGGAGGGCACTCACTGGATGGGGTGACTGGCTTCTTGGTGCTCATGTCCGAAGGGCTCTACAAAGCGCTGGAGGCAGCTCATGGGCCTGGGCAGGCCAACCAGGTGAGGCTGCTCACTCGGGAGTCCTTCCCTCAGCTGTTGACTCACTCCGGCAGCATCAGCTGCTCTCATGCAGACTTCCCTCCACATCTGTTCCGTGAGCGGTGGCCGGGGTTAATGTGTGGGCCATCCGGATCCAGGCCACAATTCTATGAGAGTCACCAAACCAGTTCAATTCTATGAGAGCCACCAAACCAGTTCTGGGCCTGTCCTGTAGGGGTGGCCCCGTTAAAGGGAATGGGATGATTCACAGCAGGGCAGGCCAGACTGGCAAGCGTCACAGTCAGATGAGTTGCCCTAAAACCTCCTAGATCAGAGGGGCAGGAAAGATTTCCCCCCAAATCTCTTTAAGCATCCTTCCTTTTATTTTTTTTTTTCTTTTTTTCTTTCTTCTCTGCACTGCTCAGGAAATAGCAGCCATGATAGCCACAGAGTTTGCCAAGCAGACGTCGCTGGATGCAGTGGCACAAGCAGTAGTGGACCGGGTTAAGCGGATCCACTGCGACACTTTTGCCAGTGGTGGGGAACGCTCCAAGTTCTGTCCCCGGCATGAAGACATGACACTGCTTGTGAGGAATTTTGGGTACCCTCTGGGTGAGATGAGCCAGCCCATGCTGACACCAACGCAAGGTATGTTGGGGAAAGAATGAAATGAATTGGAGAATGGAGGATAAGATCTCTTGATTGATCCACCACTGACCTAACATTGTGAGAGGAGATACTCAGTGTAGAAGGAATTTTCTTACGTAAAGGGATTATTGGTTTCTGAGAGATAGAGTCCATGACAGAATACAGCATCCAAGAAAGGCAGTTTAGTATGAATTCTTGGGTTCTTTGCCCTTTCTTTGCTGCTGTGCACCCCCAGTCACTCATATCTCAACTGTGTTTTGTAACCCTTTGTGTTCTCCCTCCTCAGGAGGCCGTGTCTACCCTGTCTCCGTGCCGTATTCCAGCTCCCAAAGCACAAGCAAGACAAGTGTCACACTGTCTCTTGTCATGCCTTCCCAAGGCCAGATGGTCAATGGTGCCCACAGCAGCTCGACTCTAGATGAAGCCACGCCCACCCTCACGAAGTAAAAATCCCGTTCTCTTGCTACGCGCGAGTTTTTCCCTGCACCTCATGCTGTGTAAACTGGTTGAAAAGCAGGAAGCGACCTGTCGGTTACCTGTCAAGTCATTCCATTATCTGCTGTGTAGCCCTGCTGACTGCAGTATCGACAGCCGACAGGATGTGTTAGCTGGAAAGGAGTGGGAACGAGTAAAATGAGCAGCTCTGAAGCCAGCTCTGGGAACGTGCATTGGGAGCAGCATCTGCTGCTCTTGGCGGAGGGCACTCTGGCACGGAGCAGGCCCTCTCCTTGGATCTTGCACGCCAACCGTGTTCAGTGCTGTGGGAGTGTGAGCACCCCTCATTTTAATAAGGAAGAGGGGCTGTGCGGGTCACCTGTAAGGCTGCTGGATAGGCTGCGCTGCACAAGTTGACGTGCTCAGAGGCAGAGACCAGGGTATGAAAAAAAAAAAAGATGAAGGTTAGAACTGGGTTGCATTTGGATCCACTTTGCAGGATCATACAAGTTGGTGGCTCTGGTTTAGGTTCAGGCTTTGGCTGAGCACAGGGGGGTGTGTGTACATGCTGCAGAGTGAAGAAGCTCTCTGGTTATTGTGTTGCAGTAGCTCCAGAAACAATGAGACTGACGCACTAGAGCTGCTTTGGCTGCAGCGCAGGTCACGCAAGAATAGCTTCCCTTGCTGCCAGGCTCTTCCCGTAAAGCTCATACTGTATGGGTATGGGGAGGTCAGCAAAGTACGTGCCTTTTTATTTTTTATTATTTTTTAGTTTTTAGTTGATCAATTCCAAGCAGTCCTCAACACTGAGAGCAAGATGCTGTGACTTGTTTGCTAAGGATAGCTTGATCTGTCAAGAAGCTGGCGTGTTTTCTGGGGCTTTCCTTGTCCAAACCGTCATATGGGGAAAAATAAAGATGCTTGTGTTCTCTCTTTTTTTCTCTCTGTAGCCAAAGCCCAACTGTGACTCTCCAGTCAACTAATACTCACACGCAGAGTAGCAGCTCGAGTTCAGACGGCGGTCTCTTCCGCTCCCGACCCACCCACTCCCTCCAGCCGGATGAAGACGGGCGTGTGGAGCCCTACGTGGATTTTGCAGAATTTTACCGCCTTTGGAACATGGACCATGGCGAGCAGGGAGCACTGACTGTGTCCTAATGTGGAAATCTGCCTCCTCCAGGCACCCGGTGCTCAGTCGCGTGAGCAGAGGCTGAGGCCAGACTGAGAGCGCTCCCCCAAGGGCTGTGTTCTGCTGAGAGTTAATTCCTGTCCGGGATGTGCCGAACACCGGGCTCGGGGAGCGTGAGCAGTGCTCTCTTATGCACACATCCTCGCCTGTGCCCTGCATCTGATCCTGAGCAACCTCCTTCCCTCAGAAGCCCTGTGAATAGGGGAAAGGGGTCTTGAATGCGACCTTCCCTGCCGTTTCTTGCAAATAAAGATGCAGAGAGGGCTTCCTCTGGAAAAATGCAAGAGTAGAGGCCTGTACAAAGGCTACGTGTGCGCGCGGGTGTAGGTGTATGCGTGTGTGCCTGTGTGTGTGTGTGCGTGTGCTGTCATAATGTATCCACAACTTGATTCATAATGCTGTGATTTCCAGTGTTCAACTCCATAGAAGATACCTCTATTTTGCAGAATAAATAACTTATAGCTACACCCGGTGGCATCTCTGTGGCTTGCTCTCTTCCTTACAGTGTCATGTGTGGGCGTGACAGCCTTTCCTAGTGAAACCCTCTATGCTGGAAGAATAGAGGGAGTTGCACTTTGCAGCAGGCAGACTTCTCTTGTGAAAATGGCCTGAGCCCTTTCTGGTGCCTTGTCCCATGTTGCCAAGAACAGGTTGCTCAGAGAGGTGGTGGAAGCCCCATCCCTGGTTTCAAGGCCAGGTTGGATGGGGCTCTGAGCAATCTGATCTAGTGCGAGATGTCCCTGCCCAGGGCAGGAGGGTTGGAACTAGATGATCTTTAAGGTCTCTTCCAACCCTGACAGTTCTATGATTCTGTGTTTACTTATTTGCTGTGCTTTGGCACTGGATTACGGTTTGAGGTTAAACTATAAACTCAGATCGTTTTGTAGGCAAAATTCAATTCGTTTCCCTTAGTGCAGCCCATCTGGAAAGTTGCAGAGGGCAGGTGGAGGGAGTTAGGCAGTTTTCCCGCACAGGCTTGTGCTGGCGTGCAGCAGAAGTCACAGGATAGAACCAGAACCATGTCGTGACGCGGCTGCCTTGAAGATGCAGGTGTGCACCCTAGTGTCAGAGCAGGCAGGTGGGCAGCGAGGAGAAGAGGGGTCCTGTTGGACTGGATATGCTTCGGCTTAGCCAAGTCCTGGACTGGCTCTTGGAGGCGTCGGTGATCTTGCTCTACAGTTCAGAGTTGGAACGGCAGGCGGCAAGCGAGCCTCTTCCCTGCCTGCTCCAGCCTTCCCCTTCAGCCTGCCTCGCCGGCTCCCGGGGGAAGGAGCCTTAACCCGGCAAACACGGGGAGGCCTCGGGGTCCCTCCGTGGGGAGTTGTGATAAGGCAGCAGGCGAAGCCAAGAGAGGGCTAGAGCAGATTACAGGAGAAAGGGCAAATGAGGGAACCGGTTTGGGTTCCTTTCTGGATATATTTTTACTTCCAGGCTGGTCACCTTAGGAAGGATAAAAGGAATGGGAAGGGATCAGGATGAAGCAGCAAAGGATGCTGCAGTCAAGGCCAGTGCATAGCTGAGCCCTGGTGCGTGTGGGTTCAAGGCACTCGTGGCATGGCAGTTTAGAAAGGAGTGGAGAGGTATTTATCCCTTCACATAAACCATATGGCACCGAGTGCCCCCAGGCAAGATCCGAGTTCACTGAGAAATACATGGGCAGGATCAGAGTGGTGAGAAACACCCGTTTTCCTCCAAAGGCCAAACAGGGATGCCTTACCCATAGGTGAGTGGCTCCACCACTGCCTCCTCCAGCTCCTGCTGGCATGGCTTTGCCCTGTGGGGTTTCCGGTGAAAATCTGTGGGGGTCTCAGCTGCTGGGCTGGCTGCAGAAGCTCGTCTTTCCCTGCCCTTCTGTCATTCTGTCGAGACCCTTTCTCCAACCCTGCCAGGGAAGTGGTGTTCGGTGGCGTGAAGGGAAAGGCGGCAGTGTTGGGTGAGGTTTGGTGCCTTGTCCTTGAGGCTGGCTGAGGCAGGGGCTGGCAGTCCCTCAGTTGTGTCCCCTGCCCCACGAGCAGCGGGGAGTTCAAGTATCTTGACCCCAGCCTGGCCTTGTCCAGGACTGCTCTGAAATGCTGCTGGATCCTATCCTTTCCTCCAGGTTCACATGTGGCTACTTGTATAGGATGGTGCGATCCTGGTATGGACTAAATGGAGTTGGAGAGGTTTTATCCTATTCTGTGTTCCCTAACCTGGCATGGGTTTTGATAGCTTTAGAAATGAGTCTTTCTTGCTTATTCCCCCATCCTATTTATCTATGATATTTGCTAACTTATACTGAGAAACAGTGCCAATGGGAAATATTCCAGCCTGTGGATGCTCCAGATAAAAGTTTTAAGAATTGCCAAACACACTTACATAAAGCAGATCACGCAAAAGAAACTGATCCTTTGGCATAATTACCTGTTTATGAAGTAGGAAAAAATAAAATGTGTAGGAGCGGGTGGATCACACTAAGCTGTGTCTCTACAGACACTGGAAAAAAGAGGAGGAAAATAGATTTTCTGTACATGCTAAGTAAGTCGCGGCTTAGGAGTCCAGGTCGAAGAAACAGACTGAATGTTGCGTACAGGGGAGGGAGGCTCCTGAGAGTATTTGGTTATTTAATATTGCCCTTAGGGAGTGATGGGAAGATGCAGGTTGTAACAACAGTGGAAAAACCTCTTCTCCCCTGTTCCTTTAAAAGGGAGGAGTGGATGGAAGAGGACAGAACCAGAGCAATCTGGAGAAACAAGAGCAGGGGCCTTTTTGCAGTGTAGTGAAATTCAAAACCACTAAAAACATGAAGTCCTAGGCAGAAAGAGAGGAAAACAGTGCAGCTATGTGCTACAAGACTGCTAGAGAGGAGCCGGCAAATTAAGATCCAAATATGCAGAACAAGTCTCCTGTAAAGGCAGTTAATCTTATTTTTTGAGAGCTATCCCTAATGAAACAAGGGTAAAAATGAGAAGCCTTGTCTCTGGAATGGGAGCAGAGGGGATGCTCCGCACGGCCCTGAACTGCGGGCACTGACTGCAGGTTGTTTAGAGGTGCTCAGGCTGTGGCTGGTGAGACAGGCTGGGAGAAGGTCCCAGCGCTCGCGGGCAGGCAGAGATGTGAGCGGGCAGCCCAGCTGACACGGCACGCTGAGGATTCATTTGGCAGGGCCAAAGGGGATGTGAAGGCTTTGCACGGTCTTGAAGAGGACCGAAGGAAGCCATGTGCACGTCGCTGCATGCCAGGGGCATGGAGAAAACCCAGCAAGACTGAAAAGGTCTTTATAGACTCCCTGTTGCTTTGAGGACTTCCAGAAACATCTGACCAGAAGAGGAGGCCATGTCGGGGCTTGTTTCAGTTTGGAACTGGGGCTTGGGTTGCTCTGCAGTCAAAGCAGTGCCTCTGTCCTGAGCTGTCCCCAAAAGCCTTCTCTTGGCTTGCACTCTTGCTCCTCCCCAAACCACTGTTATCACCTCACCAGGTGGAGGTGTCTGGGTGGGAGACAGGAGACTCCCCATTGTTCCTCCCATTCTTAATTTTTCTGTCCCTCCTTGCTTCTTCTCCTCTGAGAAACATCTCCAGCAGCCCTGTGGGGAGCGCCCAGTGCTGGTGGAGGCGCCTCAGTGGGTGTTGGAGACACACCCTTGCTGGCAGCTGTCTGCACCTTCTTCCTGCCCCCCATCCCCCCATAAATCTCACAGACTCGGAACAAGCGGCGAGCTCTCTGCAGTACTGGGAAAGGGCAGTTTCCAAAAATTGCGTGGTAGGGTTTTGTCGACCTCAGCTTGGGGTGGAAATAAGCCATCGGAGGCAGACCTGGAAATTCTTGTGAGTCTGCAGCCACAGGGGCCTTTTGATGCCATCTGAAACTGAGCTCCTCGCTGTCTCTGCCACTGAAGGATCACTGGAGACTTTTTTATTTTAAGGTCTCCATTAGCACACCCATTTATAACAAAATCTTTAAATAGCGGAAGGACAGCCAGGCAGTGTCACAGCTGGCAGTGAGTGCTCAGCTCTGGTACATGGTCTGTGCGCAAGTCATGCAGGGTTTTCTTCAGCAGCCAAGGCATTAGCTGAAGCTAACAGGGGCAGATTTGTCCCAATTCACCTTTTACTTCACTTTTGGCACACATAGACTTTCCAAAAGAGAAGAGGCACATGGTGAGCAAGTGCCACTTGGTGCTGTCAGTGCTCCCTGAACCATGTGAGGGACATGCAGCATCCTCAGCTGGAGTCTCTGCTCTGGGGTGGTGCTCTGCTCTCCTCTCTCCCCTTTTTATTTCCCACCACATTAAGGTTTTGAGAGAATTAGGAGATAGTGGAAGGGTTTGTGGCATCATTGAAAAAAATGCCGAAATCGGCCTCCTATCCTTGCAGGGCAGAGATGGCCATGGCTGAAGGACAAAGCTACCTAAGATATATTTTTTAATTTGATAGCTAATAGATAGTCATTTATATGTAATAGTCTGATTTTTCCTTCTTAGAAATTCTGAGAAAAGTCGTTAGAGTAATCCTGTATAGCTCATTACTCAAGTGACTCGCCTTTCTCTGGTTAAGGGCATCACTGGCATCCTAAAACATCAGTGCCGTTAACATCAGTAGTAAATAAACCACCAGGGATGGGTTAGGTATTTTAAATCCTATAGCTCTCTCTGTAAGCATAGGACTGCTATTTGGAGTATTCTGGCTAAAATTCAGCACAAATACTTATATTCTGCCAACTCCAGTCCCCTCCAGGGAGCTTCAAATGGATACGATATTTATCTTCACTTCCCGTCTTAACTATTGTGTGTTGTCGCTGTGGGTTGCTAAACAACTGCTGTCTCATCGGTGGCTGTATTTTCCTGGCGAATAAAGTGAACCCCATGTGCATATGAACCATAAAGCTATTTGGAGTCCTTGCATAAGAACCCCAAGATACATGTAAGCTGTTAATATTTATTATGTGGAGCCGAGAACATCACTGAAGATGTGGGGATTAGAGTAAGTGAGTTCAGGCTGTTGAACAGCCAGACAGAATGGAAGAGAAAACAGATGCCCTGGAGGAATAAGAGCAAAAAGCATGAGGAATTTTCTGCATGCAGGATTAGACTCCAGCAGAGCATGGAAAGAAAAAGCCTGGGAATGCTCCGGAGAGCCAGGGTGGATAGGTCAGATTCAGCATTATGGATTCTTGCTTGGAGGTGAAGCTTCCCCTCTGCTTCCCCTAAACAAGCAGTGGCTTAACCACGGGCTTCCTGGGCTGCAAACACTAAGAGCCCTGTGAGAAGGGACCTGGCCCCAGTAGGAGGCAAGTTCCAAGGCACATTGAGAGAGGACTCGATCTTCTGGGCTGCGCCATGCTTGGGCCTGGCCCTTTCTCTGCCAGGTGTTTTGAGAGTCTTTTAACCCATTTTGTCTTTTTGCCTCATGTCTCAAGAACAGCATGACCTAGAAACTCTGCATTTCTTCTGCTGGCTTTTCCCGAGCTGGGCAAAGAGGTTTTCTCTGCCTTACAAAAAACAAGCGATAGTGGGGAGCAACACCAGCTCCTTTCTGTGGAGCAAGGTCCTCAGCCAGCCAGCTGCTTTGATGTCCAAAGGACTCGTAGCAGGGAAAGGCAAGGCTGGGAGAGCAAGAGGCTCTGGAAGGGCGGCCAACACTACACGTCTCCATTCAGGACCTACAGAAACATTTCTGCACAGAGGCCTTTTGGTCAGTATGGTACTAAGGCAGCCAACAGCCACCAAAAAATCTCAGGAAGCTGCTGTGGTTTGTTTCCAAAAGCAGCCACAAGCCCAGTCATCCAAAGCTGAGGATCCTAGAGGCAGTTGGGCATTTTGGAACATGCAGCTCAGAGCTCTCAACCCAAGCGAAATCAGGCAAACGTGGCTGCCTCTAACCTCTGACCTTGCTTTGGAAAATTCAGGACTCTTTCCAAATTACGGGGATCAAAGCTGAGCTGTTAGTGGTTTCATGCATCAGCAATTTGGAAAGTCCCTTGCTCCAGCCAACAGCCACTGGCAGCCAAACACAAAACAGGTAGCTGCTCTTGTTTGCCTGTGTGCCCTGGGCTCCTCCTGCCCTCAGCAATGCTCGAGCTGCTCAACCCCTGTTTCTGACTGCAGACCTGGTCAGCAAATCGGCCAAAAGAACTGCTTCATCCATCACCTCTGAGGCAGCTGGGCAGAGTTCCCCTCCCACAGCCAGAAAGAGGGTGATTTCACATCGCCGTCATGCAAATGGGGGCTGTACGAGGGAGAGAGAGAGCCCCAGAGCCTTGTCTCAATCGAGCCTCCACCCTGGACGCCCTGTGCAATCGCTGTGCAAGGGGCACCATCTGCCCGCATCAGGAACGGGAAGCCTCTGTGCTTAGCTTTAGGCAAAGCAGAGCAAATCAGCCACATCACCCAGTTTAGCCTTGATTAAAGGTTTGTTGTGGGTGCCCACCACAGCATGGGTAATAAGGGTGGAAATGAAAACTCATCTCTGAACTGTCTCATTGGGCGCTGCCCATCACTTTGGTGTGGAAGCTGTCCCCAGCAGGCCCTCCCGTGACCCACAGCATTTTTTCCCTGCAGCCACGTGCTGTATGAATCAAGAAATATGTAGAGAAGCAGCTTCAGAGCTCTGAACACTTACAGCTCTTAAATGTAAATGAGAGTCAGGCACTAAGGCAAAATAGCTTTTGGATATGAATTCTTCATTCAGGTAGTTCAATAATTTACTGAACTCCTCCCTCACTCCAAATCCCAACATATTCTGGAGCCAACTCTGCTTTTCCTCATTGTTCCTGTCATTAACTCTTCCAGGAGTTCTCACCTGCTGCAGTGAGAAACGTCCAGACTAGCTCCACAAGGGACTTCTTGTAGATCTGAAGCCTTGAAACAACAACAGCAAAAAAAAAAAAAGAAAAGCTGTATGGGAAATGGAAGAGGTGAGGAGACAAAACCAACATGCAGTCAATAAAAGCTTTCAGAGATAAGAGCAACAAAACACAGAATGGCTTACTGCTTGCTAGAGGTGTGATGGGAATGAAAAGAGCTTTTGCAAATGTCTGGAGGGGGAAAGAAATTAGAGGAGAAGTGTATCCATTAGTAAATGAGTGTGTGAGTGTATTATTCATGGATGCAAAAGTGGGACGTTTTTATTTCTATCTGCCTTTAGTGGCAAATTTAAAAATTCTGGATAGCAAGGAAGTAATTAAGACCTAATAAAGCAGCTCGTGTCTGCTGCTGCAAGTGAGGAACATGGCAGCATTGCTCCTAAACTCCACAAGGCTGTTCACCCGGATAAAGTTACTCCGTGTTTGCAGAGCAGCAGCTTGAGTCAGCATGAAGAAGAAACCAGACAGATACAGCATCTTGACAGAAATAAGGTACAATATTCAATGATTTAGCTGAGATGCACATCAGCTGGTGCCTTTCATGGTGAGTCTTTGTTTTCAGTAAGACTCCAAGGTCCTGCAACCGTTTGGCACCAATAGATCCTCACTGTCATCGACTTGACCACCGGCAGCGCCCTTTGGAGGGGTGCAAGAGGACTACGCAGAGCCTGGAAGCAAGGTGGGCGGCCGAAAGTGCCTGTAATTTGCAGCTGCCATTGCCAATCCCACCACAAAGCGGCTGGTAATTGTTATGCTTGGCACCTCCAGACAGCCTGGCTACATCTGGCGGGCCACTTGCCAAACCGTGTGAGCAAATGCATAGTGCTGGGGAGACACATTGTTGTGCTAATAGTCTTACACAGAGCTTTAAAGTAGGCTGGGGACCTGTGGACCTCCAAGCCAGAAACATTTCACTTTCTTCTAATTAGACCAATTTTTCGAACCGGGGTATTGGAGTGGGGCTGCAGTTCCCAGAGGAAGGGACACCTCCACAGGCTGTTTGCCAAACCCGCTGTGGGAGAGGGAGGCACGTGATTTAGCAGGAACCCCCCATGTAGGGGAGATGGGATCCTCTCCCACACCCCACAGCAGGACACGTCCTGGTTTTGTGGTTCTCAGGGCAGCCAATACCTCGGGACACAAACCAAGATATAGGACAGGGGAGAGATGTGATTTCCAAATGTTAGGCAGGCTCCCCATCCACTGGGAAAGCCAACTTTGTGCCACTAGCAGAGAAATGAGGGTAGTTCCCAGAAGAAGAACAGCCACAGCTAGAGGAGATCAAGGGATGAGAGAATATGTTGTGACAAACTTCATTCGAGAGATGGAGGATGTTTATTGAACCGCAGGAGCGTGGCAGCTTCAATAGGAATTTTCAGCAGAGAATATAAGTATTTCTGTATTTCTGCAAAAAAAAAAAAGTATGAAAATTGGCGTGTCTATAAATACAGCCATGCAAAAGCGCGCTGCCTCAAGGACCTGAACTGCAGTGATAAATGACTGCTGAGTGCTATTTAGGGCACAGAGGCCTAAGGAAGTGCCAGTGAACTAAATATCTAGTCAGGTCTTAGCGTCTTCACTAATGAGTTCAAAGGAGGATGGCAAAAGGAGCTGCTCCAGGCTCCCTACTTATCTGGGGTTGGTGAAGTCCCCATGCTGGAAAACAGCTCTGAGAGGCTCAAACTGCAGCAGTGTCACTGGAGAAACTCCCCCAGGCAGCAACACTGGGGTCGCGACGGCCTCATCAGAAGGCGCGTTTGCTAAACCACATTAAGCAGATCATCTAGGGTAGGGACGTGGGCAAGGAGGCAGCACAAAAACAGGCTGTAGATTTAGTGATGATAACTCACCGATACATGAGGAAAATAGAATGGGCGCTGAAACCAGAAGGATTTGGTGGGACGCACCACGTCGGACGGCCTCCGGTGAGAAAGCCTTGTGGAGCCACACTGTCCAAGCAGCCTGATCTGCTGATTGCTCTGTGCTCATTCCAGTCCCACCATTTATTTCTGCTAGCACGATCGAAAAAACAAGTCATGGAAGCGTTTTCAAATCGGAATGATTCCCTGGCCAAAACCCAACAAAATTCTGACTTTTTATTCCTGTGTGGTATGTAAACACATTTTGAAGGGTTACAGCGGCAGAAGGGAAGGAATCTCTGCTCTGAGCCAGCTCCTGCTACCCAGGAGCAGCGGCCACGCTCCTCAGGCACTGTCTCTTCTGTGGGAAGGTGCTACTCCTGGTCCATGGGAGAGCGGGGAGGGAAGCGGCTTGAAAGTTTGGTGTTTGAAGTCATCTTGGACCGCTGACATTACAACTTTACTGCCAGTGGGCTGAACTCTGCAGCATCCCCATCCTCCCGCTTGCCCCCAGGCTGCCCTTTGGCTTTTTTGGAGGAACCAGGTCGAGGTGGTGAGCTGGATTAAAAAATAACCCGGGGGAAAAAAGAAGCGGAGAAAACAAAGAATTTAAAAAGGGATTATTTCAGCCAGATCAGATCGCCAGATGGGGTCGGCAAACGGACTCATATGCAGCTGATCTGCTTGTGGTACTTGGTTTTTGGAGCCATTCC
>NW_009722814.1:17301-30509 GCF_000703405.1 Apaloderma vittatum
GAAGAGCAAGGGGCCCTGGGAAACATGAGCAAGATGCAGCAAACTTTGCTCAGCCTTGCCAAGCTGGTACCTCACAAGGACCCCTCACAGGAGGAGGCAGAGAGAGATGCACATCTCTGAGGACTGGCGAAACTAGAGAGGAGCCAGCGTGGGAGATGGTAGGGTGATGGTGTGGGAAAAACTGGGTTTTGCTACCCTGAGGGTAGGAAAGGGCTGAAGTGAGGAGGGTAGAGTGGGGTGGTGCACACTCAGAAAGCAGAGGAGGGTCTGAGTGACTGCCTGTGCTTCTTGCCCTGGGCCTGGCCGCTTGTGGTGGTGGCCAAGGTGCCCAGAGGTTCCTGCCGTCAAACAGCTCCGAGAGCTGGCACTTGCCCGGCAGCTGAGGAGGGCTGTGGTGTGCTAGCATGGGCTTGGCAGGTCGAGAACTATAAAATGGATTCAGTCCTCTTCTAACAGCTGAGATCTGAGGAAAGGTGTGCAGACCACCCAACCAGTGTCGTGCCTGTTTCTGCAGAGCTAAGGACAGCTCTCCTGAACTCAGCTCCTGTGCACCGGCTGTGTGTGTTCACAGAGATGTACAGCAACATCTTGCTCATCCTTGGCTCCCTCGTTTTCCTCTCGAATCCCTAAATGCCTCTAGTTTATCACTCCAGCAGCAGTGGCACTCCCATGAGGGAGCAAGTGCCATCGTTCGCTAACCAAGGCGTGTCAGAGAGATGCCTTTTCTCCCCTTTGCTCCAGCTACGCTGAGTGCGCAGGCTGGCTGGAAATGAGAGAGACCAGGGGAGATCGACCCCGGAGGGACTGTATTCTCCCCATGGCATTGACCTACTGCTCCTGGGAAGGATCAGCAACGGCGATGGAGTCAATTTTCTATTATCTGCAGCACAGGGAAGGCAGCCGGGGCTTGCGGGGAGCTGGCAGGAAGATGAAGGAGCTAAAGGGATGCAGTAGAGTTTACATTACATTTACTAAAGCACAAGGCCAAACCATTTATTTATGTTCTGGCTGATGTGTGAAATTTTGACCATGGTGACTGCTGCAAGAGAGAGACCAGATGCCCTTTGAAAGACTGCCGGTGCAAACCTTCTGCTTGCCACATTCCTCCTACACGGGTGCAAAAGGCCACGACAGCCCTAAAAGAGCAGCGCTGCTGCACACAAAAGCATTGTGCAGAAGCACAAGAATGCAAGCACTAGCAAGGGGAAACTGTGCTTGGAGAACTGGTCTTAAGTGTTTCATGTCCTGCCCTGAAACATCATTGCTTATTCCCAAATACCTGCAAAACCCCATACCTGGCCACTGCATTAAGCAGATACTTGAAGGCAGCAGAGGATGATCTGTATAAGGGGATATGTGGGTGGAATGAGGTAGCCATGAAACCACCACCGCCATCAAAAACAACAACATGAATCCTGCTAATTTAACTAAGTCCCTATATTTATTCACTGATCCATAAGGCCTTGATTAGAGATTGGCTAGGAAGACATTTGGTTTAGATTATATGCAGGGGAAATCTCGTGCCTCTGAACAGGCTCTGCTGTGTATCACTCCCAGGTGTTCAAACATCATGAATCAGATCCCTTAATATTCTTGTGTTTGGCTTGAAATAAAAAGAAAATAGTATCAGCTCCTTTCCATTTGTGTTCTGTTCTTCCAGCCTCTGAGGTGCCTTGGGTAGCTTCTCCAGGCAGTTCTTTGCAACCTCCATGGCCCGAAGCACCCAGAAAAGCAAAAAGAGGCAGAGCAAGGTGGGATGCAGCCGGTGGATGTCACTTCCTCACCATGCTCCCCAGCTCGGCGATTTCTCCCATCCCACTGACGCTAAAATGCAACTTCACTAGGCCTGACTTGTTCTGTCCTTTAAGGCATCTGTGGTATTTTGGATACATCCATGTTCCTCCCACTCCTCCGTTCCCGTGACCTATCTAAAGGGCTGGAGAAGGGACTGCAGCCCTGGCCGGCAGTAGCTCCCACAGCTGATGCTTGGCCCTGGGTGGGTGAGCGCTTCCCCACAGTACCAGCCCATCTGCTCAGCCCTTTCTACGAGCAACGGGCTTCATGTGAGCGATCCAGCAGCCCGGGGAGACCCAAATGAAAATAGAACCACAGGAACATCCCTCTGCATCCTCACCAGTCATAAACGGGGAAGCAGGGGGCCAGGGAAGACCTTTTCAGAGTCTGCTGATCCCTCTTAAATCTGGCAGAAAGCTCCGCTGACATCTAAAACCTGCCTCCTTTCACCTGCGAGGATCGTTCACTACAGGAAAAACAAGTTTAAATAAGCAAAAAGAAAAATAAGAGAGCATTCAAAAGAGAAATAGTTCTGCAAATTGAGACTCAAAGAATCCTGGAGGTATTTGATGCTTCAACGGCTGAATGAGATGCCATTCTGCAAGGCGAAGCATTCAGACCCATTTATTTATTTAAATTGGCATCAAGACGCTGCTCAAATTTGCTGCCTGCAGCTATCCATCAGCCAGGATACAGCAGGCTGACAAGGGCACTGCAGGCACGGGAGGAAGCGGAGCCCTCCTTGCTCAGCACCTTTCTCGGGAGGGTTTTCTTCCACGCAGTGGGCACGGCAGCACGGATAGGTGAAGCAGGGGACCACGCGCCCCTCAGCACCCCAGAAATGCATTGCCTTCTACTCCAGCCCTGATTTGCCAAGCCAGATACCATCGCATGGGCGGTGCTGGGGACCATCCTTTACTTCCCCAGGGTGGTGACATTTCTGATGTCACTTCAGATGGTGTTAATACAGCCCAGCAGCAAGGAAAGCAATAATTCACTGAGTGGTTTGGCCCTCGGCCGATGGTGTGTAAACATACGCCAGGGAAATCCAGCTCCGGGGCACTTGTGAGATGGGGCAGCTTGTGGCAAGTTGCCCCAAATGAATTTGGGAGGGGTAGTTAGCAAAAGGCAGGAGCAGCTTGTCAAACCAGTCCCTCCTAAAGGTTTTACAGTGTCGGTAACACCTGTACGTGCCCAGACAAGTAGTCAGCAGGCTCGGGGATGGGATGTAGACCCCATGCAGCAATGTGGAGCTGGGGCTGTCAGCCCAAATACACTGCTGTCTCCCTACAGGGAGCACACATAACTTGGATAACCGCTCTATGTGGAAGGGATGAAGCTGTTTTGGCCCTGGCTTGAGACAGCATCTGAGGTAAGGAGAATCCTCATCCTCCAGGAGCAAGACCCCTTGCCAGGCAGGAGGGCTTGCAACATGATTTTGCAGATGGAAAAAGTGCTGGTTTGGAGTGGTGAGTTCTCCAAGATCCCCCTTGGAGGTACCCGCCAGCCTCTCTCCTTCTCCGTGACCCAAACACTGCAGCTGGTGGGGAAAAACGGCTGTTGGGGCAGGAAGCGGCAGGAAATGGGAATTAATTTCATGAGGTTCGACAGGTCCACATAGGACCAGACTGCTTCATTTTTGGCTGCCAGCTTCTTCCTGGTTTCTTGCAGCTCAGGATTTATAAAATGGTCCGTGGGTTACTGCAGCTTGTCAGGACCGACCTGCAAAAAAATCAGGCAGTTAGGAAAGCAAGGAGAATTTTGTTTCCTGTCCCTAGCAGGTCTCGAGTTCAGCTGCATTCAGAGGAGAGGTTTGTTGGTTCAAGGTAGCAATAAAGGTGAGCTAAACCCAATCCAGACTTTGTTTAGCCATGTTACTTTCCTCTCTCTAGGGCTCTGCTGACGTTGTACGTTGTTTTCCCGACTACTGCCAGACATTTTCTGTGGACGCTTTCCCAATGGCTTTCCAGGCGAAGAGCCATGATAAAAACCTACCCTGTTATGTTGTAGGGCACTTCTTCTTCACCCTCATGTAACTCAGGAGTGGGATTTATTTGTGATATTTGCAGCTGCAAAGGAACGACACCTGGATAGAACATCTCACCAAACAAAAAGGAAAACCCCACAATTAAAATGCAGCTAAAGAAAACATGTGAAACTCGAGATATGGAACAAATCCCAGCTTGAATCATCTGGTTCCAAGACCTGCATGGAGCCCATTGAGCTTGAGCTAATATCTATTCACAACATGCAAGAAGCAAAGACAAATAGGAATGGCCTGGAGCTAAAGTTACACGGTGCTGCATCCGGAGACAATACCAGCCCCCTCTTCTCCTCCAACACAGTCAGGGCACCAGCCCCACTCCCCGCGTCCGCGCCTCTGTGATGCTGCCCCCGAGCTCACCTTGAACCTCAAAGCCCTTCTCCAAGGAGGGCAGGAATACCACCAGTGGGAGCTCGCAGTCCTCTGCCAATTCGGGAGCTTTCTGTTGACTGGGTCTCAGGCTTGCAAAGTGCTCTGCTGCACTCCTGGTCCTGTGGAAGCCCAGGGGAGCCAGCGCATGTCACACTGGGAGGGTTAGTGGTTGCGCAGAGCAATTTCTGCTGTCCCAACCCCCAGTTCATCCCCAGCAAGGAGCTGAATGGGGACCCTGCATCTCCTGAGCAGGTGCCTCTTCCATTGGAACCAGCTGGAGGGGTGACATGCAGCACCCTCTTTGGTGTTGCTCTCACAGAGGTGCCTGTGAGCACATCACTTAATTCTGGCACCACATCTACAGCAGGGCTGAAGAAGAGCAAGCCCTGTGTAGAACTTTGGAGCACACATACCTACTGAAGCCTCTTGTGCAACCCTAACTGCCCCGCAGGACTTGTTCTGTTGGCAGCTGCACCGTGACAAAAACCCACCACTTCCTTCCTCTCCCTGGGCTGGGCTGGTGCTACTCCCAGTTGGCCACCCCACGTGAAGTCCTGCCTGCTCTGACACAGGCAACACGAGCTGGGCAAGCGAAGGCTGGCTGGTGAAACAGCTGTGGTTAACCCGAGTCACTTGGGCAAAATGGGTTATGGAGAGGCCGAGCCAGTAATTTTGAAAGTGGCTGGGAGGAGGCTGAGGCTGCTGGCGGAGAGGCTGGTGGTGACAGCTAGTTGGGCTCGGTTTACCTTTTAACCCTGCTGAGCTGCAAGTAGCTCAGATGTGATCAGATCTTTAGGTGTCATTTCCTTTCCAGGTCTCATTTTGCTTTCAGAGTGTTTTCCTAATTTTTTGGGGCTAATGGGAATCCATTCAGGCCTGGAAGATGAGTAAATCTCCCACCGAAGGCTCTGTGCCTGCTCAGAGCTCCCCAATGAGCTGGAGCCCCAGCCGCAGGCACGGACTATGGATCTCTGCAGGAACAAGCCAGGCCGAGCAGAGTGAGAAGCTTGCCGCAGCGTAACCACATGAGCCCTGCAATAGGCTGTCACCCCGAGCAAGGGTTTAACAGTTTAGTTAGATTAATGAGGCTGGGCGAGCTGATCCAATTCACGCCCCAGCCGCGTGCTTCAGTCACTGCATCCAAGGTAAGCATCGCGGTTAAGCCCAGAGAGCCAAATTTTGCCAAATAACTGGCTGTGGGGTCAGGGCAGCCTGCCTGTACATATCACACCTCCTGAGATGGTCTGAGCGGTTCTCTCTGGGCTGCTTTGATAAGCCTCTGTATCTCATGGGTACTTCAGGAAAAAAAAATAAAACAAGATGAGGGGCTGACAGGACAGGCACATGAGGAAAGAGCAAATGGCATATGTGTCATAGTTGCCAGCTGCCAGACATAGAGGACAGCTCTCTCCTTGAGGTCTCCTTTGATTCGATAAGGAGCTGCTGTCCTTCTTGGGTGTCCCTCTGCTCCCCATCTTCTCCTGGGATGGAGGAGCCATGAGTGAGTCAGTACAACTCAGGTGCAAGCAGGGATGAGGCAAGCAGCTCACCAGCATGGTGTGGGACAGGCCAAGGTCTCCCTCCTTGTCTTGACCACTGCCCGAGCTGAGCTGTGGGGCACGGGGCTGTCCTGGCTGCTCACTACTTGCAAGGGATGTTTTTCAGGTGCTGCAAGTACTTGTGGTACCTGCCTCCATCTCCCCTCTGCTGGTAGTGAGGGAGCCGTACCTTCGAGACAGCTCTGACCAACATCAATAACTCCTCTCTGCAATGTTATCAAAGGGCTTATCAACGCATGCAGCTGGCGCTGGTTGCAACGAAATTGGTTTCAAGCCTGTTTTCTTTACAATTCCCTGGCTGGACATGCTTGTATCAGTCACAGGGGCCAGGGAAATCGATCCAGCCCAGTCGAAGCGCATACACCCAGCAGCATTTTAACTTGTTCAGCTACAAATCTCACCGTGCCTTTGCCTGTGTCAGAGGCTGGATGAGGGAAGGCAGGGGCCACAGTACCTCTCCTTGCACAGGGCTGTGCTCATGGCAGGCTACAGCACTCCTGGCTCTACCCTCACCCCTTCCCCAAATCCACTCACCCTGTCTCTGCATGGCAGAGTGGATTAAAGTCCAGCCTGTGGCTTTTCGATAAATGTAATCCCAACAAGACAAGAAAAGATGCTGAAAAAGATACTGAATTGAGGGAGCCTTGGATCAGCATCAAGGGCTAAGAGGGGATGGCAAGGGAAAGCAGAAGGGATAGTTGAACTGCTGTCTCACCTGAGACCAATGAGGCAAGGACATGGTTTCTGGGAGGCTGTGGTGGAAACCACGCCATAGGGAATATTTCAAAGCAAATTCCAGAATGTGCCGTCCCAGGAGCAACTCTGCAACGGATGGGCACAGCTTTGGTTTAATGAGTTGCCTTTGACTCACGAGAGAAAAAGTCACAAATCAGAGGCTTCGGGGCCATCCTCATGCAACAGGCAGCCAGAGAAAATTCACCAGCTGAGGTGAGCCCATCTGGTCCTGGCCAACAGCCCCAATTCCTGCAGCAAACACCCAAGATCCCTTCCTGAGTGCTCCAAGGCAAATCCCTCCCACTCCCTGTGCTGCCAGCAAGCACTTTAAGCCCTTACAGCATGCACCAAGGAGTTATGTGCTGCTTCACCGCAGTGAGCTTGCTGTGGTTGACCACACTTTGCGCCATCCATCCCTCCACCACTTTCTCGCCTGCTCGCTGCCTCAGTGACTCTCTGCACCCCTCTGACTGCAGGCTCAGAGCACACCTCTCCTCGAGCAGTTAACGGCCCAACTGCAGGCACATGTGAGAGTTTCGCTACAACTCGGGCTTCATGTAATAGGGAGGATGTGGGCTACAGGATCTGGCCATGTCCAGTCCAGGAGCAGCTTCTCACATTTGTCCAGGTTTTCTCCCTCAGTCTCAGAGTCTACTGACTGCGTAAAAGACTGTCAGCCGCCAGGCACCAGATAGGACACACCAGTGTGCCATTCTCCTTTCTACCCATGCTGGTAAAGTGATTCTAAGACACATCTCAGTATGCCCAAGCATAGGGCTGTTGCTGCTGCTGCGCTGGATGGGCCTTTAAAAGAAGAATGTGTTTCTCAACACATCCTTGTTATTGCCTGGGATGCTGCTGGAAGTGAATGATGTGCCTGGATGCACTGTGTCCAGTGAGTAATGTGGCATGGAGATGCTAAAACTCAAGTCTGGAAGAGGCCCTGGGGTGGGGACTTTTTAGGATGTCAGGTAGTGGCAGGGCTAGAGGGAATGGATTAAAGCTAGAGATGGTTCGGTTCAGATTGGACGTTAAGAAGAAGTTATTTACCATGAGGCTGGTGAGACACTGGCACAGGTTGCCCAGAGAGGTGGTGGAAGCCTCATCCCTGGAAGGTTTTAAGGCCAGGCTGGATGGGGTTCTGGGCAACCTGGTCTAGTGGCAGATGTCCCTGCCCATGGCAGCAGGGTTGGAACTAGACGATCTTTAAGGTCCCTTCCAACATTGACAATTTTATGGTTCTAGGATTCTGTGTGTTGACCTTGCCTTACCCTTCATCATCCCCATGGGACAAGGGCTTCCTTCTCTGATGTGTAGGTGCAGCTCCATTTTGGGGCATTTAGAAACTATGTCCAAGTGGCAAATGAGAAACCCTGCTTTGCTGCACCGTGCTGCCCCTGCTTTCCCCACGGTACTTCTTAGCCCTCCCTCGGGAGCTCCCAGCAGGCCAGGACTGCAGCAAGGTGAGATGCAAGGGGCACACAGGATGGAGAGGCAGCAGGCTCAGAGAAGCAGGGACGTGAGTTGGTTTGACCACAGCCTGGTTAAGCAGGGGGAAATACTGTGTAGGTGTCACAACAACAAGAACTGGGGTCTGGTCATGGGAGACAGGTGATAGCTGAGAGGTGCTGTGTGTAATGAGGAGGGGGCAGCATGGTTGACTTTTCTCCAGGCTTTTTTCCTCATCATGTTGTGGCAATTATGTTTACAAGATGAAATTAACACTCTTAAGTGTGAAGGGCAAAACTCAGCCCTGGGAAGGAAGGAGCAAACCTCTTCCCTCCAGGAGAGGACTTGCTTCTCCTCCACCACAGCAACAGCTCTGTGCACCCCCAGGGGAGGTCTGCTGCACCCAAATCCGTGCACCCAGCATCTTCCCAGAGTCCTTCCACCCCCTGTCGTTTCATCGCTCACAGAGATGCACTCCTTTTGACTTATCCTTTATCTTTGTTTGGTCAATTCTGCATACTGCAGAAAAAGAATAATCGTCTGAGTTATTTGGTTTCCAAGGCTGAATGGTGATGATTTGTTGGCTCATGTGTCTATCACTGGGAGAGCTGACAGGTATTGACCACCCCCAGGATGGAAGGTGAAGTCCAACCTGAGCTTGAGCAGTGACAAGAGCTGGAGAAATGAAGGTGAGAGACATTCTGCTTTTCTGTTTGTTGTTGCTCCTGAGGAGAAGTCACCAGAAAGCTCCCCATCAGGTGGCATTTTTTTCCGCAAGAAGGGGTTTGCTGTCACACTCAGAACAAGTGACTCAGAGGAAGAGCACTCAGTGATACCAGGACTCTGTGCCCTCCACGGCATATATGCAATTGCTTTTAGAGGCTTCTCCTGCCTTGCTGGAGAAATGCCTCTGAAGGCACTTCCTCATGTGTTTTTTCTTGACTTCAAGGTGGGTTTTTTTACCAAATTTATGTAGAAACACACTCAGCTGCTGCCGGGCCAAATTTTTGCTCAACTTTTACTTCACTCTTCTTCTGACAAGCCACCACTGACTCATTATTACTTATATCTCAGTTAACTCTTAGAGGAAGTGATGGAAGTGCGAATTCATTGAGTGGTCTAAAACAATTCAGCAAAACACAGCCCCACGCTGAACAGTTTGCAGGCTGGAGAGGCAGGATGTTAGCAGGTACAAGCAGCGTGACCTGGGCTAGGCAGGACGCTGGTGGCAGCAGATGCCATCACCTCTGCGTCCACCACCTAGGGCAACCCTGCCACAGATGCTGCCCTCCTTTGAGCTCCCAGCTGTACAAAGATCAGATTTTTCATGCTGCTCAGAATCACTCTGTAGTAGGAGATGATGATGAAACTCGATCGCTTCGCCTTTAAGGTCGCAAACTGAAAAAAAGCCAAATGCATTTCAGCAAATAATCCAAGGATCAGGGCTGCCAGAAACCCCTAAGTGAGAGCAAACAATCCCTCTCTGGCAAAGTTCTACGTTACTTAACACCAGTGCAAGTTTAAAGGCATTTGTTTGTTTCTGTTACATACAAGGCATCCTTTTCTGGGTGGATCCTGTTATTAGGGTTAGTCCCTGAGTATTTGTACCAGCACTTGTTCATCTTCCCACTTGCTCAACCACAGCTTGATTGCTGGAAATGGTGATTGCCATTGACTGTAATTTTTTTTCGGATCTGAGGTCTCAGAATGCTCAAGGAGGAGATAAATATCACTGTCTTATACCATTTGCCTTGTGACCGATGATAGAAATGTCACTGTGTTGTTTTCCCCCCTGCCACCAGCAGTGCAAAATGAACAAGGGCATCGGATTTCAAGACTGGTTAGCTCAAAGGGGGACTTTGTTTGCAGAGGCTAGCTTGAAAGGGCATTAAAAGAACTGTAATCCCAAAGAGGGGGAAAAGAGGTGACCTTTTGGTGATCTTCTGGGGAAAGCGCGACAGTGAAAGTTCATCTCTGCGACCATTAACTTGGCTCCATAACTCAATGTGAAGGAGTTAACCAAATGTCAAATGACTTGCACACATGGAGCCTGAGAATCACTTACCAGCAACAGCCACACAGTGAAAAAAAAAGATCACATAATAGTGACCGAGTGGGAAGTGTTTATAATTCCTCTGAGGAAAGGGACTGGCAGCGTTACCTCTTTTTGTAGCAGCAAACCCTTAGGCACAGCCCCTCGGATGTGAACCAGGTTAACCAGAAGGGATGGAGAAGCACCTTTCCACCCACTGCCTTCGACTGGCAGGTTGCTAAAGCCCATCACGTGCCTGACATCCTGCCCAGAGGCACTTGCCCATGCCACCCACTTTTGACACTGCCCAAGAAGAAGAAAATAGGGCCATGTCAAAAGTCCTTGCCACTAAAGCCTAAAAACCCCATGTGAGACAATGTTTTGCTTCAAAGCTTTGCGTGTGGCAAGGCAGTAGCACAGGGTGGGGAGGTGCAAATCGTCACGAGGCTGAACACATCACTGAGGGCTTCACCTTGGCTTCTGTTTCAAGTACGGAAGTGTCTCGGTTAGAAAACAAGCTCAGCCTAGGGCTTGGTTGTGGCTGGGCGGTGTTTTATCTCGCTTCTCCCATCAGAATTCATCTGCACGCAGAGGTTTGGATTTTTAGACCATTTAAGGTTAACTCATTGCAATATGTTAATCGGCTGCTTTCCCGGAGGAGCAGCTGCCAACGGCAGGGTTTAGGGAGCAGGGAGAGTAGAAGTTGCTCTGCCAGCAGTGGGATGAACGGTATCTGCCATGTTCATGCCTGGGGTCACTGCACACCCAGGGCATCCCTGCAGTGTGCTCTGCTCCTTCCCAGCCTCACCAGCCCCACACATCGTGCCCTCCAGCTCAACCCCTCTCTCTCACCCCGGAAAGGAGGAGGAAGCATCCTTTACACTGTGCCAGCAGAGGTGACCAGCTGTCCCAGGGCCCGCAGGGGCATGCTTTGCTTTCTCCTTCTCTTCCCTCCCCTTCTTTTTCTGCTCATCATGGAGCTCATCTGACTTGCTTTGCTGTAAGATCTCTTCCTTGCTGACGGGTTGGTTGAAATTGGCCGGTGGATTCGAACCATATCGTGGGCGGCTGATAGACAGGCAGATAGACAACGTGATTGCAAGAGCTTCATTTCTGTAAGAAATCGGGCTAAAAATGACTCCTTATCCCAAAGGAGCTTGTCCAGCATGTCTCAGATTGAAGTATGCAAAGCAGGGAGAAAAGATTACACAGGCAGCAATGGTTAGGGTGCTAATTCGCAATCCACAGTCAAATTTCTTCCCTACCAGAGCCTCTCTGTTTGGCCTCCAGCAAATCACATAATTTTTCTAATCCTCTGTTCCTTTTATGTAAAACAGAGCCAAAGGTTTGGGGTTTTTAACTTTCGGAGAGGGTGTGATGGCTAAGTAAATGAGAAATCATGAGGTGCTTGGATACTACATTTAAGCCTACAACCTCAGTCTGGTGCCATCAAAGCAAACAACCCCCCCCAAAAAGCTTCTGCTGTCTGGGACCACAAATCCAGAACAACACGGGGTTGTAAATAAGATCCCGCTCCGGAAGATGTACAGATACAGCTGCGCTGGCGTGAAGGAGGTACCAGCGTGCTATTGCATCTGGTAACACATCAGCACATGCTGAAACAACAGCCATCTGTATCATTCTGCTCCAGCGTTAGCCTGGGGATGAAGGGCAAAATCTTGTCTTTCCTCACACAAAGATTGAAAGGCAAAGCTAAAATTTCCCCAAAATCTGTGTAGGGTGTAATAAAGGGACAAACACCTCCAGCGAGGCTGTGGGAGTCTGTCTCTAGTTACGGGTACTTGGTGTGGCAAACACTGTTTGTCACAAGACAGGGGAGCTGTGGTATTGCAGCTGCCTCTCCATGTGCAGGGATTTATTCTGCCTCTAGATTTGTGGTCTGATGTTCCTGAATGTTTGCAATCTTTGGGTGATCCTGTAAGCCTTTAGTTTTATCACATTAACATGTAAAAGTGTTGGCTGTCTTCAAACCACTCCGGGGACAATATTTGAAGCAAAAGGATAATGTTTTGTGAGTGACAGAGATCCAAAATAGCGATGCTTTCTTCCCATTAGTGCCAACCACCCTTGATGGGTGTTCACTGGCTGGGGAGATGAATGGGTGATTGCTGCCCATCCCTAATAGGATTTATACTCCCAGAGCTGAAATCATCCACACAAGCAAGGCTAATGCCATCACTTGCCATCCCTCAAAAAAAAAAAAAAAAGCAGTCATGGACTCGATGCAAATTGAATCACAGCTGCCAAATTCGCCGTGGAGATGCAGGAGCTGAGGGCTCCCTTCAAGCCCAGTTTTCTGCCAGGGACCCACAGCTGTCCTGTGGGAGACCGACTTCATCCTGGACCCATGGGGTTGGAGATGACGTCTTGTCTGCATGTTATCACTGATATGCTATTGCTGTCATCGAGATGGAGCCTTTTGGTGTCCTCAAGGACTTGTGTTGGTGTGGTATTGTGTTCTGCCACACAATTACTTCCCTCATATGGTGATAACTTACTTGCCGTATCATTGCCTCCCTCATTCGTACTCGTTCTTTTCCCTCAGTATTTCTGCAATTCTCCTGAGGCATTCAAACATCCAGCTGACCTCTGGCTGTCTTTAGCTATCCTTCAAGTTGAAAATGGGAAGTGGGGAAAATTCCCCTTCACTTATATTTTCTTTTCGTCTGAGCTCTGACATGGTCTCTATCTTGGCTTTAAAACTCAAAATTGGGACTGCCCTTTCCCGAGGAAGTCCTCTCTGGTGCTGACTAGGTAACATGAGGAGAACAGGCAGAAGCTCTGTCTGCAGGGCAGACTCTTGTGCATCCCCAGGGGGCTGCTATGAGCACCGCTCAGATGAACAGGCAGCAGAAGTTTAGCAGAGCCGCTTCTTCCCTTCTCCCCATAGAGTTGCCCAGCTTGCCCATCTGATAAATGGCAGGTTGGATGGGCGTTGGCACCCATGCTTTGTTTTTTGTTTTCCCAAATTCCCATCAAATGGCAAGGAAGGGTGTACTCGGGTTCTGCTTCCTTTTGACCTCCCGTTAGCTCTTGGCTGCAGAGGGCGAGGTCCCACGCGTATATTTCAGCATGTTTGTAGCCGTCCTGTTCGGCCCCGGGAGGGGTGCGTGTCGGGGGAGCGTTTCGATTCGGCATGGTTTTGTTTTCCTTTCCAAAGATGGGCCTGATGAGGAAGAAGACAGGGAAAAGTTGAATTAAG
>NW_009722815.1:0-2129 GCF_000703405.1 Apaloderma vittatum
CTTCCTGTCCTACTGTGCCGCTATCAGATGCGTTTGTGAAACCCCAACTGTAAATTTGCTGTCTTTTCCTCTAAGGGAATACATCCATTGCCATTGAGGAGGGAAGGAACAGGAATGAGGAAGGTGGGCTATGCCCCCAAAGCCTGACGGCAGCGTGCCAAACCCTGCCAGGTACCCCAGGTGGGCAGCAGAGGTGCTGAGGAGGAACTGAAATGTTGCAGGCATGGCCAAGAGCCATCAGGGCTGGCCACATGTGGGCTCCTTCCACGACAGGAACCACCAGAGAGCATGAGATCAGCTGGTTCTTCCTGGTGGGGTCCTGAGCAGAGCATTGACTCTGTTGGACAACCCAGCAAACCCCCCTTTCACTGGAGTGGTCTGAGCCTTCACACTCTGCGTTTGTACGTGTGTCTGAGCTGGCACCCACCAAGGGGGCTGTTGGAAACACAGAATAAGTGATGAACACGGGCGAGGTGTCCGTGTGGACTCGCAGCCCGGACCGACAGGTCGAGGAGGTTTGAGTGAGAACTGACCCGTCCACTGCACCGTGGCACCCCAGCATTGCAGACCCAAAACAAGAGTGATTTCTCCTGTACCTCCAACCTGGAGAAGAAAACCCGCCATGGTTCACTGCTGGGTTGACTGACACGTTCACGTTTGCGGGGCTGGAAGGAGCAGAACAGGCGGGTGGGTGGGGGCGCTCCGGCCGTGCAGGGACGAGCATGCGAGGGAGCAGGGAGGAATCTCCACATTTAGCTCCGACCGTGACCAAGCTGAGCTTTTATTAACCTTCACATCATCAAAACTGATTCGAAGGCTTGCCTGGGACCTCATTGCTGCCTTGATGCTGACTCCCTGTAAAACCTTCCTCCCTCCACTGCTTTGTCCTCTGTCTCCAGCTTTGCCCTCTCGGAAGAGGGGTCAGGACGTCCGTTCCCCTTCCCAACGGCCCGTGATTCGAATCAACACGTAAATTTTTCCTGTACCTATTACTGTAATGTCTGGTGTGCCTCTGCAGATGAAAGGTATTATATGAGGATAAATTCTTAATCATCACAATAATCAATCATTCTTTACTTATAATTTAGTTGAAATTAATCCGGCAGATGAGCAGAGGGCCAAATAGTAATCTGTGTCCTGGGTATCTTTATTGACTTGGAAGGAGAGTATCTTCCGTTAAAATAAAGAGGAAAGCTTGAAAAAGTGCACCCAGCAGTTTTCCGTTTTAAAAGGGAGAAAATAAAAAAAAAGAAAAACCCTACGGAATGAACACCCTATACTTTAAAAAACTCCTCATGATTTTTAAAGTCAGTCTCTGGGTTTGAGCTAGATCTGACTCGTGGTTTTAAATGCTAAAGGGAGGGTATGGAGCAGTAATAAGTAAGGAACACCCAGTGCTTACCTGTAGGAGGTTTACCCTTGTGGTTTATTTAAATAAAGGAGCCCAAGCTGCATTTCAGGGCTTGTAGTTGCCTTTACACATTGGGTTTACATCAAGGAGACCTCTCTTTTGTGGAGCACTAAGCAGGTTTGGTGATAAACCAGGCGGCCACGTGGCTGTCCTGCCCAAACTCTGATTGAGAAACCTTCTAATGCAAAGAGAGGCTCCCTGGGGCTAATGGATGCTTTTATTGCACCAGTACTGTAATAAAACACAAAATAAAACAATTTTATTGAAATTAAAATGTAAATGGAAGATTTGTCTCACACCCCATCCCTGCCCCCAGCTGGATTCGTGTCTGGCGGCCCGTAGAAATCCCAGCTCCGTCCATGCCTCGACAGGCTCCAGATCTGGGAATTGCAGTGAATCTGCCCCTTCTTCCATTGCCTGTCGGTCCCAGCTGACAGGAGAGACTCTGTCCCGGAGCATCGGTGACCTGGGCCAGGAAAGGCTGAGGGGAGGGAAGGGGCTGGTGCTTCCTGGGGAGCTGAGCCACGCAGGGAAGGAATAAATTGCTCCGACTTTCCCGTTGGGAGATATTCGTAGCGCTCAGCTTTAATCTGCTTACGCTCCTCGCAGAGGCAGTGAAGAGGGAGAGGTTTTTCCAGAGGTGATGCCGAGCACCCAAGGGACCAGCAGAGGGGTGACACGGCAGCTCTGGGGGGGCGGTGACATGCCAGACGTGCCA
>NW_009722815.1:2164-7867 GCF_000703405.1 Apaloderma vittatum
ACTCATCCTTCGCAGTTCTGCCCCCGAGCACGGCTCCTTTTCAGCGCAAAGCAGCTGATGGGACAAATAGCAGAGAGCGTGAGGGGCCTCTCAAGGTGGCACCATCCTGCTTGTGCTTTGTGGTGGCCAGCACAGGTGCCCAGGGCGCCGGGTGGCTCGCCAAGGGGTGCCTTCATCACAGGATTCAGGGGAAATCCCTGTTCAGCTGGGGTCAGAGCCAGTGCTGGGTGCCTCTGGGGAGGGATCTGCTTTGCCCGGCTCTGTCTCAGGGCCGGCAGCAGGAGCTGCCCATCCCTGCACCCCAAAGAGCACCCGCCTTCCCCCCGGCAGCGCTGGCAGGGCTCTCCCTGGACAAATGCATCCCAGCTGCTAGCTGAAGGAAACATTCCCTGAGCTGGTGGAGTTTCTGGTAGCGGCTGAGGGACAGGATAATAAAACAGGAAAAAATTAACATGTAAGAAAACATAGCTGCACCTGAAGCAACAGAGGCAAAGAGAGTCAATGCAGTTCCCCTCGATGCCAGAAAGGAACTGTAAGTCAGGGGAACAGGCTGGTGCCCCCCTCCCTCCCTCCCTCCCTCTCGCTAACTCCGATTTCAAAGGCAGACAAACAACACACTGTACTGTGTGGCATCTCCACTCTTAAATCTTCCTGTCTTCGGGTTCGTGTAACGTGAGCCGGCAGGGCAGGATCTGACCCTCGCGCCGAGCCGTCCGGGGCACAGCCTCAGCTCTGAAATCCCCTGGTCGGATCTCCCAAAACCCCTGAACAAGCCAAAACCCGTCCTCCCAGGAGAGGCAGCTGGTCCAAAGCACCGCTGCAGCCTCTGATCCTTGGGCCTTTGGGTAAAAACCTCACCAGCAGCTTCTGGCACCTGCCTGGCAACGGGCGATGCCAGCAGAGGAGCGGCGCTGTGGGGCCGCGGGCAAAAACTGCCCCGGTTTGCTGCCCGGGGCCAGGGACTGCACCCACCCGGCTCCGCTCTCTGGAAACCTCCCTCTCTGCTGCACCTTGTTTCTTTGGTCTCTGCTCGGATGGGGCAGCCCGAAAGCCTGCGTCTGCCCAGCCATTTGCATCCCCATCTCTGGACTTGAGACAGACGTGGGCAAAGTTGTCCCTGGGTGTCCACACTGGGGGATGAAGAATGGCTCCGTGGTGCCTGGTCGGAGGCTGGAGGGAGCAGTGATTGCTGTGCTTCGCTTTTCTTTCTTTCTGTCTGTCTTTTTCCTCTCCTACTTTCTTGTTTTTCCTCTCTCTTTCTTTCTTCCTTTTGCAAAAAGACGTAATCTCTCTCTCCCACTCTCACTTGCTCTTGCTCTGTGAGAGCTGATGCAGTTAATTGGAGCTTCTTGTAAGTGAACATTAACACAGGCAGAGCCAAGAAGACGTCTTGGCAGCAAAATATCATTATCAGTTCTTGAGCTCCAGCCAAAATCCCCTTGCGGTCAAAACACAATTCTTTAAACTAAACAATTAAAGATTTGTGCAAGTGTTGCTGCCATGAGTTATCAAGGATGGGGAGGGGCTGCTCCGTGCCCGTGTCAGCAGAAGTTAACAGTCCTGCTCCCTGGCAGGGAAGCAGGTGACGGGCTGAAACCTCGGTCGGCGTTGGGGCGCAGGGAAGGGGCCCTGGGAAAAATCTCCGCCGGGGTCACGTCACACGCGTGGCGGCCGCGGCCACGGGGCTCGGCTGGGAGGCTCCGTCAGGCAGTGAACTCTTCTCTTCCCAGCGATGTGTTTTCCGTCTCCCTCCTCTCCCTTCCACCCTCGGTGGGAAGTGGCTTTTAGGTTTTGTGGGAGTTTCTGTCAGAACAAAAAGCGAAATCACCAGGTTTTCAGCAGTTTGACATAAACCCTGTCTCCTTTCCTAAATGACAAAATGTCTTTTTCTGCAAGGACTGTCTCTCATGTTTGCGCACTCAAAACCACATCAAAACGAGACCGATTTTTTTATTATTATTTTAGTCTTCTTTTTTTCCCCCCAAGCAGAAAAAGATAGCATTTCCCAACTAGATTTAACTGCTGAAGAGTTTGGGAATTGGCCCTTTCCCCTCACATCACAAAGAAAGAAAAGCATTGGATCCTCTGGAAAATGTTTTCTCCAGGTCAGGCCCTCATTTGAATCTGGTGCAAACCGGGAATAAACGGGTGAAAAGGGATCGGTTTAGACAATTTCAAGATCGGACGGGAGCCCGCGGTGTCGGGAGGGACTGAAGTACGTCGAACACAAAGCCACGTTTCTGGGTTTGGGTGGATGTGTCGGGCAAACGCGAGGAGCAGTGGATGAGCAGGGTGACGGGAAGGAGGATAATTAAGTGTCGTGAGATGGTGCCAGGTGGGAGAAGCGCCGTCCCCGCGGCTGCAGCCAGGCGAGCTGCAAAGCGCTAATGGAGAGACGCCGTTAATTGTCGCTGGGGTAGGGAAGGGTGTGCGTGAGGGGGAAAATTTTAAAGAGATGTAGAAAGATTCCCAGGTAAGACAATATCCCCTTCTCAGTGCAAAAAGTTAATGTTCCAGGTGGAGTCAGCTCCCTGGGGGGGGTGAAGCAGGAGCTGATTCCCCGTCACACCGGGAGGACGGGGTGCTTAGTGCCACAAGTGTCCCCAAAACACAAAATTGTGGGGGATGAATCGAGGCAGAGAGGTCTGAGAGTTCAAATGCCTTGAAAGAGAAGGGATTAGCATCTTTCCAGCCTCTTGACTAATTTCCACCACATTGGACGTTCTTGTTATCCACATAAATGTCCAAACTATGTTTTAATCCTGCCAAGCTCTAGAGACCTTGTGGCAAAGAGTTCCAGGGGCTGGAACAAATTCCCCAGGTCAGGATTATTTGTTCCTAAGGCTTCTCCTTGTCCTCCAAGTGCCCTGTCCGTCAGCTGCCAAAGTTTTTTGTCTTTCCCTGAGTGATGCCAATATCCTCCATATGTCATCTCCGGTCTTCATCTCTCTTTCTATCCCTTCTCCCTGCTCATTTAAGTGTTTATTCCCCTGGCTTCCTTCTGTCTTTACAGGAGGACCCAGCTCAGGCAGGGCAAAGAGAGACCAATGTCTCCTCAGAGAATGAGGCTTTCCTCTCTTTTCTTCTCCTCTGACATCCACTTTTTTTTTTCTCCCATCCCAATTCCTTTCCCCAGATTTGTCCACTGTTCCCTCTTTGCTGCTGACTCACCAAAACAAGCGTAGGTCTGACGTTATAATGGCATTCTTATGTATAGTAGCTAATAGAGGAAATAATAGATAAAACATTGATTGAGTTAGAGATAGAAGGTGTGGAAAACCAGCTCTCTGCATCTCTTATCACAAGAGCAATAAAAAGAAATTTTTGTTTCCGTCGTTGCATCCTCAGGACAAACTTTCAGCGAGATGGCAAAAAAACCTGAACCAACACATGGATAACCCAAACCTGCCAGCATCTGTAAAGAATAGCGGCACCAGCAGCCATCCCCAATCTCACCCGTTGGGGTTTAGGTACCCCTGCAATTGTCGCAGATGAAGTTGAAGCTTCTGTGAGGAGATTAGTCAGCAGGTTTCTGCTGAGTGGTTTTTAGGTCTGGCCAGCGCTGAGCTGGGCTTGGGGCTCGCCAGTGTGGCGCGATGCTCCTGCCAGCCTCCGCTCACCCGCGCTGGGCAGGGTCCTTGGAGGTGGATGGATGTGTCTGCATCCAAGGAAGGAGAATCAGCCTTGCTGGATTGTTTACAGCGGGGCTGCTTTTGTGACAGAGCTGGCTGGATCAGCTTTCCCCGGCCTCTTGTGCTGTCGGCCAGCTGAGCCGTTGGGATCCGTGTGCTGGTACCTCATCGCCCCACCTCCCTCCCTCTAAAATCAGCTTTTGGTTAGCAGCGAAGCACGAGCCCTCTACCCGCCCCACCAAAGCCCAAATTCTGCCTCGCAAAACCAGCTGCATTAATGCAATGTGAAACCACCGCCACTGAACTCTCCCAACCCAATGTTCCTGCTCACGGGGCCGCGCAAATTCCGGAGAGCCCGGTCACGTGCCGGGTGCCCTGCCGAGGCGGAGGGGAGCTGGCACGCACCGCGGCCGGGGACAAGGAGAGGTGGGAAAGGAAAGCTGCATTTGTGAGCTACCCCCTCCCTATTTTCCAGGGAAAGGAGCAGAGCAAGGGCTGTTGGTCCAACGGGTGCAGAGTCCCAGCTCGGAGCGTCTTGTCTCCGGGATGAGGAGCAAACTCTACCGATGTGAACCAAAACCCCAGCAGCAACCCCTGGGCCACTCTCTTCTTCTGCCGGGCTGAAGTAAATATGAATCTGTCATTTGGCACCAATCCCTTTTCTCAGAGGAAAGCCCCTCAGAGGAGACCTCATTACACTTGTGTGAGATTAGATGGGGGAAAAAATGCAAAAGGGGAGAAACCCTCCAACACGATGTCCCAGCAGGGCTTCCTCTCTCTTGGGACGGCTTCTCTGAGCCATCTTTTGTCCCCAGCAATATCCAGCCCAGGATACATTCAGACGCAACCCTTGAGCTTTAACCCTGGGACTGGCTGCACCCAGACCCCTGTCAAATAAAAATATGTTTTCTCCTTGGCACTATGTATCTGTGGCAGGCTGCAGAGGTCCCTCTGGGCGCTTCCTGGGGACAGTCCCGCTGCCACCTGTTCCTATGGAGAAGGCTTTTTATCACAAACACTTGGTAAACAGCTGCCGCCGCAGCCCCTTTCTGCCTGCCCTGCGTTTATTTGGAGAAAGTCAATAAGGGAAAAACAAACATTCCTCGTCCTTGAGCACACACATCCCTGGGCCGCTGCGGCGCTGGCCCACTCTGCATCATAGACCAGGGGCTCCCAGATGGTGCCCGATGAGGGTGGGCACAGCCCCAAGCCTCGCTTTAGGGCACGCCGAGGAGGATGCGCCACCTCTGCAAAGGGATTTTCCCCTTTCCCTTCCCCAGCACGGCTGCAAGTCCAGCAGGGTCAAGACATGAAACTCAAATCTCGTGGGCTTCACGTCCCAAAGGAAATTCTTTCCAGCAAGCTCTGGAGGTTGCAAAGCTGAGCTTGAAATCCCTCCATCGCCCTCGCTCCCTTCCCACTCCCACACGCGCTTCCCCGAGGAAGGGGGAGAGGGAGAGGGCAGACAGGATCCCTCAGTGCGACAAGCGCTTGCAGAGCCGGAGCAGGGAATTAACATGCTCAGGCTGTAATTAGGGCTTCAGCACAGTGACACCTTTACAAGTGTCTTTATTTAAAAGCAGGTAAATTGGAGGCTTCCAGGTTGGGTATGTTAGCGACGGGGGGGAGGTGGTGGTGATGGTGGTGGGGAAGGGATGAGACAGGAGTGAATTATTTTTAGTGGCATCCTCAGGCTGCGACAGGTTGACCGTGGCCTGGGTGATGGGTGGGACATGCAGAAACTTGAAGGAAGTTGATTGGACTCAACAGGGAGAAAGAGTTTATGTCGGTCCTGCCTTTATCCGTCTGTCAGAGTGGCTGCATGGCAGAGCAGGGAAAGGGGGTGAAGCTGAGCGGATCTGAACCCCCACACTGAGTATCGAGGCTGTGCTCACACCAATGCCTACCCCAGTCAATCCACCTCCTCCCATCGGCTCTGGTTAACCTCTGCCTTCTTACCTGGTGAGCCGGTGACGTTGGCTGCAGCAGGATGGGGAGCAGCACCAGGAGCGGGGCTGGAGCAGGAGTGGGACGGGGGCAGAGGCTGGGGGGGGGCTGGAAGCAGGGGCTC
>NW_009722816.1:0-3503 GCF_000703405.1 Apaloderma vittatum
GCAGCATCTGACAAATACACCCGCCGGCGTGTGGCCAGGACAGGTGTGAGCTGGTTTATTTATGGATTTTTTTGAAGACGTATCGCTTGAGTCACTTTTGCAATGTTCAAGGGAAGGGGTGGCTTCTCTTTGCGTTCTCGCGCCACGCGTAAAGCTGTGCCATGAGCTGACGTTGGCGTTGTTTTCCTCCAGCTCTCCTGATGCTGTTGCTGGAGACATTTGCTCCTGGCCCATGGGTCAGTTATCGCACGCCCACCAAAGTATGTCTGATGGCACCAGGGTCAGGATTTCTGAAATGCAAGGCTCGCCAAGCAATGTTGCTGCCATTGCTTTCCCACCAGCTGATTCCTGGCCAAATCCCTTGTAAGTGAGACAGAGGTCTTTGCCCTGCGAATGCCTGCCCTGACATTCTTTTGGTTACACATAGGCGGCGTTTGAAACTGGTTGGGAAATTTTCACCGGTTTTAAGGAGAGATTTGGTTGAGATAGTTTTGCTTGGTTTTGGGCATGTGAAATGTCTGGGTTTTTTCCTTGTCTGGCAGGAGAGATGCAGTTAGAATATTCACACACTGATCTTGCTGACTTTCCTCAAGCTGTTTTTATTCCTACCACTACTCTATATACTGCTTTTCTTCCCCCCTGTTCAGACTAAGACAAGAATAATCTCTTACATGCTTCAAACTGTGAGGAGAATGGGTAGGATTATTTTTTGTGGCTGACTGGGCACACGAGACACAGACACTGCCCTGATGTGTGCATTAACCGTGCCTATGTGATGCCAGGCTGATTTTTCTCTTCTCGCCTTCCTCTGAAGCTTCTGACACAGCGCGTGGCTCCAGGACACGGCAATGAGGAACAGGAGTATGAGCAACCTTTCTTTTTGGGTTTAATCGCGGCGTTTCTTACCCCTGCTGCATGCCTGGAGAATGACTCGGGGCTTGGCCCTGCGTCTTGCAAAACCCATCTGGCATTCTTAGGCGAGAGCTGATGTTTTTGGCTAGTTGGAGCTTCTGATAAATGTTGGCACATCTGATTTATTGTCTGACTCGGTTCCCAAGGAGACCACATATGTAGCAGTCTGAGATAAGCGGCTTATAACCTAAAGGTGAATGCCTTAAAATATGGGTGTCCCTTTCTCTGTTTCCATTGATACTGAGCTCTTGCTTTTTCCCTTCTATCTTTAATTTGCTCTGTTATCAGAGAATTAAATACTTCATGTTGTGTTGAGGAACCTTTCTGTCCTTGCAACTGGCTGAAGTTATAAATTCAGATGGATTTTCTGTTATCACTCTTAATGCGAATTTGTTGAGCATAATGCCGGTGTCTTTTATTCTGTGGCCTGATGGCAGCTATCACGCTGAGACCCAGAGCTGGAAGACCCCCAGATCACTATGGAACATGCACACGGATGCATTTGCTCTGTTAGCCCCAGCTCTGCTTATTTGTGAGCTTCACCCTCTTCCCGCCCCGGTTAGAAGGCAACACAGTTGTCCTGCTCTGGCAGTGGGGCTCAAGAGCTGGAGAATCCTTTTGATGTCTGGGGCAGAATTTGTGCTGGTGGTGACCTTAGGATGATGTGTTTGCAGTAGCAAAGTCAGCGAGATGTTCAGCTGTGTGACCTCTGCAGCAGGGGGATCTGAGGAAGGCAGCTTTGGGGGGGGCAACAGACTACCAGCAATTGGAATTTACACCAGAAAAAAAAAAAAAAGTGCCTCTTTGTCAAGCACGAAACACAAGGGAAAAGGAAGGAGTTGGGCTGTCTCCTTGATGAAGAGACTTGGAAGGTAGTGGCGGAGGCAGAAATGCTTCAACTCGGCTTAGAAAATATTTGAAACCTGTTACCAGAGCTCTGGAAGCACAGCGTAGCTCTGGCAAGATACTGAGATATTCATGCACCATAGGAATAATGACAGTTGCCTCCTGAAGCATGAGCCAAGGCGAGGGGTGCACAGGAGTTAGAGGGACCAGCAGTCTGCTCGAGCGTAGCCGTGGACCCATCTCTGGAGTGGCACAGCCCTGCTCTCTTGCTCAGGTTGGCATGCCCAGACACCGCTTGCTACAAAGCCAGCCTCCCCGCCTCGCCAGCGAGAGAAAGGGTGAGTCTTGTCAACTTTCTCTACACCTTTTTCCCCTGAGCACATTCCAGCTGGTTCAGCACCCGGGGTCAATTTGCAAGGTGTGCACAGACCTTGCAGGCTTGATGGATTCACCCGACTGAACCTGTACTTTCACTCCCACTGCTTTGTTACACTCCCTGAGAGGCCACGTCTCGCAGACGGCAGCCTCCCTTGCAGGAGCGAGGGAAACAAGGTCATTCTTGATGTTGGTCCATGTCCTCACCAAGCGGGTGGTGTGGCAGCCTGCCTAGGAGATGTCTCGCTGGTGTCTGTGCCGTGAGATTCGGCATCGCAGGGAATATCCTGGGTTGGCTTTGTCAGTTGGTGGCTGCCGCAGCCCCCGCAACTTCCCCCTGAGACGTGATGTGCTGGGTTGGGCTGCGATCCCTCCAGGAGGGTGTTCTCCTTCCTCTTTCCAGCAGTGGCCAGGTGATGATGACAAAACTCTGGGCAGTTTTTGGCTGAAGGGATGCTTCTCCCTAACTCCTCTTAGGCAGAGCGTTGATTTATAATCCAAGCCGAGAATCCTGCGGCATCACCTCCAAGTTCCCAGCACTGTTTCCTTTTTGTAACCAAGTCAGCAACAGGAAGATCCCCATTTTCCTACTTTATTTTCGAATAACACCATCTGTGAAATTAGCAACGCGGTGACGTGGCCATTGAGCCATAAACGTCTCCCCTTCCATGAGGCAGACTCCCTTGCAGGGACTGCTGATCCGAAGAGAGAAGGCAAAGCTCCAGAAACAAGTCACTGGGGCTGTGCTGTGGCATCAAAGCCTGCGTTGGAGTTGAGTTTCTGCTCTTCAAAGCACGCATTTTTCAGCCAAGAGACACTCGCTTGATGCCTCTTCTCCCTAGGTCATTTGCAACCCAGGCTTGTTTGCAGGGAGTAGATTGGGCCAGCCTGAGTTTTTTGCGGGGGAGAGGTAAGTGACAAAGAGGGAACCAGTTCTTTCTCTAGCAGAGAAATCTTCAGACCATAATTAATGTGTCTTCTCCATGCATGTATGTGCACGCACACACCCAGGCAGAGCCGGCTTTGATCTCTGCTGGGAGGCTGGGGAGAGCGCAGGGACCAGAAAATCAAACTTCTCGTTAGGGACGGAGCAGGGGGGTAACTGCACGGCTTTCCCTCGGGCGTTGGGATCCTCCGGGCGTCTCTCGCTCACCCTTCCAGAGTAGGACGAGGCGCAACCGCTTTAGATACGCTCGCACGGCGTTGGGAGGGGAAACCATCGCAGCTTTGTTGTCGTGCCTGGCAACCTACACCACAATTAGTGCCAGAGCCATCAGCACCCACTTTGTGAAGCCCCTGGCAGGAGCAAGAAGAGGCTCAAGTGTCGCAGGAAGAGTGGCAGGGTGTTATCAAAGAGCTGCCGCTCTCCC
>NW_009722816.1:3534-12412 GCF_000703405.1 Apaloderma vittatum
TTATTGAGTCCGACGATTTTTGTGGTTGACTTTGCAGCAAGCGCTGCTCGATTTGCTGAGAATTGCTCAGTGCCGTCAGGGTGGCACAAAGGCAAGGAGTGATTCATGTTCATGCATCATCAACCTGTTCATATCAGAGGGGGAATCCACTTAATAAAGTAAAAGGTTTCTTATGATGGCCAGTGTCACATACTTCTCAGCAGTTTTAAAATTCTGATTCCCATAAGGACTGGAACGAAAAAAATTGACATATTCTGCTGAATATATACTTCCTGACACTTATGAATGCTGCCTTCTGGTAGCAGGTGAGGCGAAAAAATTGAATTTATCTGAATTTTAAATTCTAATCTACAGGGAATAAAAAAAAAAATGTAATTTGGTCTTAGGGTAAAATTTGAAGCAGAGTAAAATTCGCTTTATGGAGTAAAACTAACTTCCAACCTGGGGTGCGATAAAAAACCAGGGCGATATTGTGGAAAGCCTTGTGATGGGCCTTTGCATAAGAGCAGATTGCTTAATTTTTTCCAGACATTAACATCTGAGTGGATACTAGGGTAAATCTGCAGTAGCTTTCACAGCCTCCCTCAAATGTGACCCTGTGTTATTCCATCTACAAATTTTAACCAAATAATTCTCTGATTGTGTCAGCTTCACTGACCACCCTGGCAGGAAACTGTTGCAGCTTTGGCGTTCTGGTGACCTGGAACCATCCGCTTCTCTCTCTGTATCCGCTTACACAGTGATAAATCAAGAAAATACGTGAGTGGGTCAAAGCAAGGGGCTCTAAATCAGTTTAAAAATTGAAAAAGTGTAGATCTTGTGTCAGGTGTAACAGCCTAACACACAGTTTTGCTGGAATACGTGAGTTTTGAGGTGTATTCTTGGTCCTGTTTCGGGCACAGGTCCTATCTGCGCCGCGTGCCAGTGTTTTTGGGTCTCTGCCTTGATGCACCGTGGTTTGAATTTAGGGTGAAGTCTGCTTGCAGCCCTCAGTGAAGGCTGGCAGCCCTCGCCGGCGCGGCAGCTTGCTGCTCGCAGCTCTTCCACTGCCAGCGTCTGCTGGGAGAGCTTTCTGGTACGTTCTGTAAGTGCAGCAGAGATAAAAGACCAGATTCGCTCTTGTCGAAGCTTTGCTAGTCTCAGGTTTAAATATATCCTTATACTTTTAAAAAGGAAGGCAAATAAATTGGTAATAAAGAAGAGCTACTGACGAAACCTCCGCGTGAGCTCTGTGTTCCCAGTTTTCTCGGTGTGCTTTGGTCCTGAAACCCCTTTGCTTATCCGTGTGCGCTGGTGCTGGAGCGTGACATTGGCTCCCAGAGGCAGACAGATAGGAAGGGGCAAAATCAGTTTGTTTTTTTTTTTAAATTTAGTTCTTACGAGCTTGCTTTGGTGTATGGAACTGTCAGACGCACCCAGTAGACACAGGACCAGTTTCTCTTTGGTTTTGTGCTCCTGTCCCCAAACACCTGTACTCTTAGCACCGTCTCCTCTGTTAGTGGAAATTTCCTATTCCAAACCAGGCCATATGCTGGAGAGGGATGAACTAATAAGCTTCTGCTGTAGCACAGCAGGGAAGAATCCTAGTGCGGCTGCAGTTAGGTTGGAGCGATACTGGGTTATTTTTAATTAGCGCTTTCCTCCAGGAAATAAGTGTAGTCGGAGAAACGCGAAAGATCAAGTCTTTTTTATCAGTCTTGCTGTATAACTGCCTGCACAAATCTCTCCATACGCTGACATGCAGATGGCAGTGCCCGAGAGTGCTATGGTGCTAATTTCCCTGGTGTGGCATTACCCAGAGACATCAAGCTGTCAGCATTCAGATGACACAAGAAGTGAAGCACCAGAGATTGTTGGGCTTCTATTTGACCAGCTTTGCTCCCTGAGGTGTTTTTTTTCCTTCCCCTCATTGCTGTCCAAAACGTGAGGCGTGCTTTCTAATGAGAAATCAATAGAGTGCAGACTCACTTTGTTAAGCTCGTGTCACGCGTGCGAGATGACAAGAGACGCTGCAGACAGCAAAGCAGCTAAAATGTCCCCCTGGCTAAGAGCTGCTTGGAAATGCTGGCGCTTTTTTCCAGAGCATGGCATAGTTGATGCTTCCTGATGAGAAGAGGGAATTTTGGGTGGTGCATCCTCAACTCGGAGTTAATTTCACAGGAGGTGCTCAAGGCAGGCATCCTGCTTTTCTCTCTTGTCGCTCTTGCGTGCTGCATAAATTGAAGAGCTCGTCTCTCAGTTCTGTGAATGCTGCGTCTACACAGGCTTGGAATAACCTGTTTTCTCGATGGGCTTTTTATGGGTATTTAGCTAGAGGCTATAGGCACTCTGTAGAGGAAGAGAAAAACCTATTAATGCAGTAGAAATCCAGAAACACCGGCATATGAAGGATCCTTGCTTTAAGTAGAAGATGATGGAGTACGTCTGCTGAATCCCTTCATAGACTTGCAAATGCCTGTTGGAATAGGAAGAAGTGATCCATAGCTGCAGGAAGAGGTTTGGTTAGTTCTCTGTTGTAGTCTTGGAACTAAGGAGTCTCCACTTGGGGCTTAACACAGTTTGGGCTTTACCTCTTGATCTCAAATGGAGCCAGTGCTGCTGTTCCCTCTCCATCCTGGGCTGCTTTGTTCTCTGAGGAGAGAGCAACGTTCTCCAAGTCTGCAAGTCCCTGTGCTTGTGCAGCTTCTTGCGCAATAATCACCCCTAGCTGTTCTGCTGCACTAGCCCGTAGACACTCCCTGAATCCAAATAATAGCATACAAAAGCTGTTTACTTGGGCCATGCACTGTTCCTTGGGGTATGCTTTCAGAAACCACACAGGCTGCAGACGTAATAAAATATGTAACAATGACCTCTCAGGACAAAGTAATGACGTGATTTATAATAAATGACCGTTTTACTTGCCTTTAAAAAGCGTGCCTGCTCTTGCATGCCAGAGAAAGGAGCAGAAAATAAAAGATAGCTTAATAATTTCTGTCTCTTACCATAGGACTCTTTCTCAGCTTCAAACCCTGGCACTCCAGGTTCTGTCCTAGCAGAGGTGACCTGTCTGTCATCTGGCTCGAAGTGGAGGAACTGCATTCCAGGCTCTGGAAGAAGAGAGTGTCTTTCAAGTTGAACCTTCCTCAACAATCAACATATTGGTTTGTACTGATAGAGATCACACACTGGATTTCATTACTGAGAGGTGCTTACCGTGGCCCTTGCAGCGCGCTGTCTGCTTGGCAGCTGCTTTGTATCCTGGACTTGGCTGCAGCTTGGTGCTAAAAGAATTCTTAACTGCTTGTTGTTGTAAAGCACTTTGGATTGAATGGGTTTACGTAAATGTAAGATTATGATTAGGCATTAATCTATTCCATTGTCTGGAATAATGAAGAATATTTAAATGTGCTTTTTCTAATAAGTCCTATTTAGTATGAAGCGAAATCAATTTGTCATTGCCTTGCCAGGACTTTCTCCTGCCCCTCCAGCTATTACTGCGTATTGCAGATTACGCGCTGCAGGCTGGGGAAGGGCTGACCGTTGATGGCAGTGTCATTACCCAGGTTCCTGTGATTTAAACATCAAATCTAAGCCTCTTATCCTCAGTGGCTTTTGGAATTCTGCTTTTAAACACTTTCATCCAAACAAGCCTGTGACCCTGAGCCCGCAGGTCTGTGTTGCACAACGTCTTAGGGCTGTGACAGAGGAGTGTCCCAGCAGCGGGGACGTTGCCGCGGGGCTGCCAGTGCCAGGAGACTTGGGAAGTCTTGCGGAAGACCCTCTGCCCGGTGTTTGGTCCCTTCTGCATGAACCCAGATCTGATCAGAGACACTGAAGCTCTTTAATTACTTGACTTGCGCACCTAAACGAGCAGAAGAGAAGGGCCTTAGGACTCGGTTCTAGTTTGTCAGCTTCATGCTCTGCTTTTGCCTTCGTTGGCTGCGCAGCAAAGATCTCGTAACGTTTCCCTGCACGGTCCTCGCCAAACATTGACAGCAGCTGTCCGGTTTTTTCTCTATCAGGCTGACCATGGATCTGTGGGGAAGTTGAATGCTGCTGATCTGTCCATTCTGGACGTTATCTGTCGTGATGTTCAGCCTTATTATTCCGAACGCCTTGCAGCCATCACCTTCCAGTGATGCCCAACAGACTCCAGGGCTGTGCTACGCTGGACATACCTCGTACGTCGAAGAGAACAGAGAAAACAAAAAAAACCCCAAGGAACCTGCCTTGTTTTATTTCAAACGGTGAAGTTTCTAGAAATACTGATCTGGTTTGGTGCCAGCTGTTTAGCATTAGATCTCTCTGTCAGCCTGGAAAATATTTTCCTGCACAGGGTGATCCTTGGAAACTTCACCCAAAACATCAGGGCCCTGTGAGTAAGGAGCGGTGGCTTTACCACAGACTGCTTAGTCAGTTCTCTTAATTTCAGAGGGAGAGAATAGAATTAGCCCTAGACATCATTAGTTTGTTTGGTAACATTCATGACAGCTGTGGCTGCTTGTTTGCTTTGTATATAATACCTGCAACTCCTTTATTGTCAAAACGGAAAAAAAGGACTGAACTTACTTAAAAGCTCCCTCATTCTTTATTTCACGCTGATGCCTGGTTGAGACGAACTAGCTCCAACAGGCCGGTGTAATTAAGGTAGCTCATAGTAGAACTTCCAGTTCTATGTGTGCAAACAGATAGGGAGCAAACACAGAATTATTGACTTGATGTGAAGAAATGACAGTCCTCTACTCCTCTGTGGGAGAATAGCCCTGCAGCCAGCTCTGCCACGGACACAGGGTTGGCTCAGACCTGTGAAGGTTAGAAATGGCAAGTGCTGAGCTTGCAACAAAGCAGAATTATCTTATGGGAATTTTTTTTCGACTATTGTGCTACTTACGCAAAAGCAATCAGATGTATTTTTAGCTCATGAATTCTGCTGGAAAAAATCTTTGAGAGAGATGTCACCTTGCCAGCTTAATACTGTAGTCACAACGTGATCAAATTTGTGCAGCAGAGAAAACTGGCAAGAAAGGGGATGTTGTGTTATAGAAGACTTAACTGGCTAAAGACCTTTGAGACCAAGAAACTGTCAGGTTTGTTCGCCTGAAAAGGGGGTGTATTTTCTTTTTGGGTCTCTAAACCAAAATCATTATATTATTCAACTCATTATACAACTAATTTAATACGAGATGTTATTTCACTGTTTTGATTATCTGATGTGATTACACATCCATATTTATTACAGCCCAGAAGACTATGTAGTCCAAAGCTTTTATTTAATGAGCAGACAGGAATTCAAAACAAGACATAGACACACATGTACATATATATAGCAGTATACATTTAAACAATGCAGAAGAGGTAGTACCATTAATGAAGAAACACATAACATGCAGTAAAAATACTAAGGCAGTTTAGATCTGCCTTCATTGCACCTCTTCCAGGGATCACGAGAGGCTAGAGAATAATTTATTCAGAATCAATCAAAATTTAAACATGTATTCTGTTCTCTTATATGGTTGTACCTTGAATTTTCCGAAGGTGATGCTTCAGGTGATTAGCTGAAGGGGACAGTACTTAGTTCATGAGTTAAATACTATGGCTGTAACAACTTGGATAATGAGCTTTGAATCCATTATTTTGTGCAGGAACCAGATTGTCTGTACACTTCAGGATGTAAGCTTAGGCATGAACACCAAATATTTAACCTGATCTCCTTTTCCTTTACTAAAAAACCCCAACTGGAATACTGAGTTCTGTTTCGGAGGAATGCCTACCCTACAGGGGGAAAAAAATCACAGTAGAATCCATCTAGTTTTATGTGTTAACCATAAGAAAAACTCGAGTGTGCCAAGGAGGATTATCAGCTGTTGAGACTTAAATGTAAAAAACAAAACAGGCCGAGACTTCAGTAAATGCACCTTCCATCTGCTTTTCCAGATCTAACCAAGGTGTGTCTCTCATCAGGAGCCACATACCAGATTCAAGATTCAAGAGTCTAAGGAAGGCTACAGTGAAAGAGGAAGATGATACCTTCTTTTTTTAAGACTGTTTTCCAAATTCCATGGTTTTTTGTACAGTTTAAGCTCTGATGGACCAGCAGGAAAAAAAAAAAGCTATTCAAACCAAACAGAAATGCAATGGATCTAGATAGTGTAGTATATTATGGATAACATTTATCTGATACACTCCTCCTCAGAGATGCAGGATGTATCTTCATCTGTGCTTTCCTCCAAATCCGGCAAGTTGCCCCAGAGCAATACATTCACACCTGGTGGAAAGGAGGTAAGAAGACAAAGGAGGAAAAAGAAGAAAAAGGTATTTTTGGATTATGACCTTATTTTTAAGTTGCACAACTGCCTATTTTCAGACAAAATAACCACTCTCATCATTGCACAACCTGGCAAGTCACGTTCGTGATAAATATATCTGGACTATTTCCTATTTTTCTTCCAAAATGATCTTGAAAGCACTGCTGTTTACAGCAGAGTTCAAAGAAAAAGTCCTTGCCCACAGATGTATTTATTTAGCTAATTCATGTAGCTATTGATAATCCCCTCATGCCTGATTTATTTTTAAGTGCATTGATCTGAAACACAGGTGACACTGAAAGGTTTAGACAGTAACTCCCGTCTGCAAGGAGGAGAAATGATTTGTCGGAGTGCTTTGCGTTCCTGAGGACTTGAGGCAAATTCTGCCAGACCTCGGCATCCCAACAACACCTCACTGAAGAAGCGAGTGTGAGCTGTAACTTCAGCTCGAGCTAATGAGGACTCAGTTATACAGGGTCAAAGTGACAACATGACGTGCCCAAAAAGAGTGCCCGTTGGACAGCTGCCTAATAGCCCCGTGAAGCTGTACACACCCCTATAAATAGCAGTTGGGTGCTGTGTTTACACTAGTTACGATACTGCTTCTGTCTGCGAAAGGGAGGGGTGGGTTAAGTTTTCCGACGGAGATAAATCTCCACTCCGAGGTTCTCGCTCGCCAAGGAGCTGCAAGTCCCTCCCCTCGAGCAGTTCGCTAGATTAGCATTACAGCAACACTTGCCTTATGCCTCCATATGTTCCGCTCCTTCCATATGCTTTAACTATATCGAGATGCCTCAGTAGAAGGAGGACTTACAACTGGAGGTTTTAGGGAGGAGGAGGAAACATATGTGTTACTTACCAGAGGGGTCTAATCTGTTGATGCCAAAGACGGCTTGGCTATGAAACATCCAGAAGTGGCCGTTATTGCAGGAGAGCAGGCAGGGTTTGCAGGGAGAAATCACGTGGTAACCGACGACGTTACCGCTAGAAAGACAAGTGAGCGACACAAACGCCTCTTGAGAAGACAGATGTTGGCTTTTCCAGCTCAAGCCAATGTCAAATAGCCACGATACCAGACCATTATGTAATGCTCCTGGTTTTGGTGAAGTTAAGGGAACGTAGTTAAACAAGCATCTTAAATATTTAGGGAACATCTGTCAGGAGCTGCAGAATATCTAAGCTTTAGATCTTTGGCATAGAGAACTATTTAGTAACATCAGTTTTGTAATCCAGATTACATACTAACAAATGGTGGTGTGTTTTTGTCGTGTTTTGGGAGGGGGGTGTTGTGTGTGTTTGGTTGGTTTTGCCCAGTGTTTTTTTAAGAAGACCAGTGATTCCATTGGAATCAGTGTAGAAGTTGCTCGTGCACGTAAAATCCATCTGTACAGAAGTGCTGTGCATGGGAGAGTATCAGTAGTAGGAGTAATGAGATTGAGAATATCAAAGCATTATCTAGGTTGGAAGCTAGAACAACCATTTTTCCTCTTTCTCGGTCACATGCTCAGGTGAGATGTTTTCATTTCTCTACTTTTGCCTGAAGAATAAAATACTTCCCATGGCAACACCTTACCATTTAAATCTGAGCAAGGTAAAAGTTTAGATTGTGAAGCTGAAAGGATCGTCTCAAACAACTGTGAGCTATTTGAGACTGGCTGTTTTTACTCTTAAATATCAGGCATTAACGAAGAGGATAAAAGAACTCCAAGAACTTTAGTGACAGCATGTTCCATCTGCTAGCGACAACTAGATCTGCCAAGAGGATGTTCTATTAATTAGGATATGAGTAACTACTTCTTACTGGAGCCTTATTCACACAATTATCTCAGTGTTGAAGCAGACATTTAATCAGGCAGGTGGCACACAAGCTTTCCCAGATACTCAGACTACCGACAAGGTTGTCACATTTCCACTTGGGACTTGCACAGAAATAGACTGGCAGCCATGCCCAGAAGTCGTGGGCTGAGTTTCTATCAAGCAGCATTAAATTTGAAACGGAGACTGCAATCTGTTCGCTCATCCCTTAACTCTTGCGCTGCAGTCGGCTGCGGGGAGAAGGTGGAGCGGGACGGCGGCAGCGTCGCCCGACGGCGCCCTTACCACTTCAGACACGCGATGTTCTTCAGCTTGCATTTGCAGATTTCCGTGAAGTAGCAGCTGCCGATGAAATCGACGGTGCTGGATGGGAAGAAGGCGAAAGGACAGAAGTTTAGGGAAGTTCTGCAAACGTTTCGCAAGGCATTAGGGCGGGTCAGAGCAGGACACACTGCTGCTGCCAGCACTGGCACCATCGGTCAGAAATGGGGTCGCAGCCGTCGCCCCAGTTCCTGGCAAAGCTCAGCTGAGGCTGCAGAACGACAGCTTAAAGGCTGGGACATTTAAAACCCAACCTTTGATTTCTTATCTCCTTTTTTAACCCGTGCTTTCTCATCAACGTGTTGTTTCGCAATCTCATTTCCTTAGCATTCAAATGTCGTTGTGGGAAAGCAACGTGCGCCCCACTCGGAGGGGAGGCATCCCGGGAGCGGTGCGAGAGCAGGTTTGTTCTGTTTACGGCGTTCATGTCAAAATCTTTGCTTAAGGAAGGGGCC
>NW_009722817.1:0-3528 GCF_000703405.1 Apaloderma vittatum
CGCTTGGGTCCCCCAGCGGCTCCCAGTGCCCGGCCTCGTACACTAAAGCATTCCCGAGACACCTCAGAAAAGTCATGTCCTGTCTGTTCCAACACCCAGACAGGACCGGGAACGCCACATTTCCTCTGCAAACGGTGCTGGCTGCCCCTCCCGCCGTGACTCTGGGAACGCTAAGATGTCTCGTGTTGCCGGAGGGGCTGGGGTCATCCTTCCACTTCCTAAGGATTGCCTCCGGGGTGTCTGAGGGTGGCCAGAACCGCCGTTCCGTTTGATGCAGCTCTCTTTAGAGACTGCACCCTTCAAAGAAAAGAGCTTCCTACCCGAAGTCGTCCCCCACTCCCCTCGCCCTGCTTTCAGCAATTACTAATTACTTTTTTTTTTTAACCTCACTTGCACATTCAGGAAGAGTTTTACTAACAAAACACCTCTCTGTGGCTCAGAAAGAATCAATAGTGCTTACAAGCACACTCTTTATTTATTGGCAATTTACTCCTGAATTCCCCCATCTAAGCTATCAATAGGAAGGCAATCTCTTTATAGCACTAATGACTTGCGGTAAAGTATATACATCTGTTTAATACAAATAAGGGCAAACGATTTCCCAGTCCTGGTTAGATAAAATAGAGCCCACAAGGACTTATCTCACTTAGAAAGAATAACTTGTAGCCTTCCCTCATTAAAAGGATAAACTATTAGAGTTGAGACAAGTAGGAAAAAAACAATGTTGGTGGAACAAGGGGAGATGGAAAGGGCTGGTGAACACTGAGCTCTGACTTGACCTAAGAAGGCAGCGCCCTTAATGCTAACAACAGCCTCGGCCATCGGCAAAAGAAAAGCAACAGGTAAAACAAAGTTTCCAGACAGGAGAAAAAATAAATAAATGAAAGGATAATCGAAAGCCAGGGGAACTTCGGCAACACCAGCGATCTGCGGAAAGCCGCACCGGCAATCCCGTCAGCCACAGACTGACTCCTCGCTACACCGCGGGGAGAAAAGCCCTTCCTTTGGAAAAGGGCATCAAGCCAAGAAAATGCTGCCTGCCTTGTCATCGTTAAGAGTGCCTCTCGTGAGACGCAACGGATGGAACAAAGCTAATGCTGATAACTGCTCATCTTAAACACCTCAGAAGTTTCACCTGCAAAAATACTGCTTCATCTTTTGTTCTAAAGAAATATACATAGATATATAATTATAGCCATGCTATTTTCCACGAATGAACATATTTACAGTAATGGCCGGTGATTTAAACTAGTGATTTCTTTTTTCTCTCTCTTTTTCTTTAAATAAAGGCTAATTAAGCAATTAATGCTCTAATACAAAAATTAGGAACTGATTTCTAAATTTTTTTTCTACAGAAAATAAACATGCCAAACACTTTCTTTAAACCTAATTCACGTTTTACAGAGCTTCGAAAACTTGTTGCTTAAAATCCAAGGCAGACAAATGAATTCACAGAGGTCTTGAAAACCTCCTGATGACACCTTCAGAAATCACACTCTAGTCTTCAGCAGAAGTAAGTTATTTTGAAAGGACTTATGTATATGGCTCCCTCCACCCCAATAATCCTCCAAACTGAGATTAAAGTTTTAAAAGAGAGTAAACAAACCAAAGGCACGGGGCTGAAATACACACTGAGACTTTGCTTTTATTCTTCCTAGAAAACATTAAAAGGCAATCTCATCAGTGTGCTTGTCAACTGGCTGCCCAGAAAGGCACGGGATAAGAACAGAAAAGGTAGATCCAACTTTTAGGCCAAAATGTGCCCGGATGAGCTTCAAACAAATTTTGGCTTCACAGCCTTATATTGAACTCTTTTGTTAAACTAGGAAAACTTAGAAAGCCGAATAAGCACTTCACCCAGTTACAGCCATTCTTTTGCAATAGGCAAACCGTAAAAAAACTCCAGAACGTCTCAGGAAAAGGGAAGGAGCATGAGAAGAAACTATTGCTTGTGATTTCGTATCTGGGAAGGGCAAACCAAAGAAAGAAGAGAAAAGTAGTCCTTCTCCATGGCGTCATGTTCCTTCTTCCAGATTCTGGGTACAGCCAACCCCCAGACTATCATCATCCCGAAATGTGCTTTGTACCAGCAGCTGATCCATCATATTTCACAGACAGCCCTGAAAGAAAAACTAAGATTCCTGACAGAGGTACTTTGCTGAACGGGTTAACGGTGCCATAGTCACAGTAGTGCCGGAGTAACCTAGTCTAGTGCACTTTGCCAAGGTGACAGCCCAGAGGAAACGCCAGGGCATTTAGTCCAGCTCAGCTCGCTGTGTACTCAGGTGCTCAGAGCTGCTGTGGACAGGCTCTTGCCAGCCCCATCCAGCTGCCACCGCTGCTCCAACTGCAGCAAACACACACCTTTTGGAAGAGGAATTATATTCCAGAAAGTCAGAAGATATGCGCATTTCTTAGCTTTCTGAAAGCATCGTAAAAGTCAGGTGCCTAGATGACAAAATAACTAAACATGTTGCCTACTTCAAATGTATTGCAGACAGAACAGCCCATACGAAAGCTTTTCATACTCTTACAGACTTGTTTTGCGAAGAAAAACAAACAAAACCAAAGCAAATCCCACAGCATCCCTTGTCTGGAGCTAAGCAAATCTCATACAGACTCGAAACCAAAGTTCTGCCCAGGGGAGCTGATGCAGGACAGAGATTGAATCCTGTGGAGAGGGAACTCAGTCGTAAAATGGTTTGCAAATTATAATAAAACCTCGAATACCACTGGCACGACACTACAGACTTTCCAACTAGGAATTCTGGGCTTAGACACCGCAAGAGATAACCAGCTTTTGACACTAAGACTCTGTAATGATTTATTGTAAAGCAGAAGAATTATACAAGATTTAGGAAGATTCCTTCCAGCCTTATAGAATGAAACAAATTGAAGTCTACATAGAAACGAGTGCTCGGCTGGCTTTATTTATACAATTAATTTATACAATTAATTCCAATTTAAGGATATAATTAGGAGCACTGTATTAGAAAGCTATAAAAATACAGACCGGTGGGCAGTTGTTAGATACTTAATACTGCTTTGCTGGTAATGCCAGACTGCAAAAAACCCCACACCCAAACCATGCAGCTTAGCACCAACTCTTGAACGAGGACGTGTTGTTACCATCTGTTCTTTCCACAGCTTCTGAGAATTAATTTTCACACGATCGTGAAAAGTTACTTATTAGACGTTTCTGTGTGTACAAACAGAATGACTCAGCTGGCCATCACAAAAAGGGGAAAAAAAGTATTTAATCTGCAAATGCGTTCTCCCTTGAATGGCAAAGTACAGTATCCATAAATTTTACTGGGCAGTTGACATTTCTCTGCGTATTCCTCCTCACCGTGGCACACAGGGACGCCCTGACCAGCAGCTACGTACTGCTCAGTCTGGTCTTCATCGCAGTCACCCTGCCAGGGGAATCAGTTTTCAGTAAATGTCCTTGTGGCCATGAAGGTGCCAGATCGTGTCGGAAAGGCAGAGGAAACCGGGAGGTCTGTCTGCTCCCAGTGCCGCAGTTCT
>NW_009722818.1:0-1418 GCF_000703405.1 Apaloderma vittatum
GGAGTCAGTTTTGAAGAGTATAGGAGTCCAGAAAGGCTGGACACTTTTTAATAAGGAAATCTTAAAGGCACAGGAGCAGGCCATCCCACCATGCTATAAGACAAGCCGGTGGCGAAGAAGACAAGCCTGACTGAATAGGGAGATTTGGCTGAAAGTCAAGGTTAAAAGGAGAGTTTATGGCCTCTGGAAGAGGGAGTAGCCTACTCATAACGAGGACAAGAATGTTGTTAGGATATGCAGGGAAATGATTAGAAGGTCCAAAGCCTAGCTAGAGATTAATCCAGCTTCAGAAATAAAGGACAGCAAGGAAAGCTTCTATAAATACACAAACAACAAAAGAAAGACCAGGGAGAGCCTCCATTCCCTGCTAGATCCAGGAGTAAATATGGTAAACAAGGACAAGGATAAGGCTGAGGTGCTCAGGGCCTTCTTTGCCTCAGTCCTTTGTAATAGAAACACTTTTATTGAGGGAAGTCAGCCTTTCCCAAGCCAAGAGACAGGAGCCAGGAGCAAAATGTCCCACCCACAATCCAGGAAGAGATGGTCAGTGACCTGCTGCTCCACATCGATGTGCACAAATCTATGGGGCCAGATGGGATTCATCCTAGAGTGCTGAGAGAACTGCCAGGGGTGCTCACCAAGCCACTGTCCATCATTTAACGGCAGTCTTTGCTGGTTGGGGGTGTTACCACATCCCATGCCTCTGTGCTTCCTCCTGGCTCCCACATGGGAGCTCAAGTCATCTGGAGTTGTAGCACAGCCTCTTGGATAGAGCTCACCATGGCTGGAGCTTTCAGCTCAGAGTCTGGGAAACATTCGCTGCCAGTTCCACAGTGCTAGAACAGAACATTAGCAGAAGGGCAGGTTCTGTTTAACAAACCTGATCTCATTCTCTGACAGGGTGACCCGCTTGTTTGATGAAGGAAAGGTTGTGGATGTTGTCTACCTTGCCTTTAGTAAGGCATTTAACACTGTTGTGCACAACATTCTCCTAGAGAAATTGACTGCTCTTGTCTTGGATGGGCATACTCTTTGCTATTAGATGGTCAAGTCCAAGGAGCTGTGGTCAATGGAGTTAAATCCTGTTTGCGGCTGGTTACAAGCGATGTCCCTCAGGATTCAGTACTGGGCCCAGTCCTGTTTAACATTTTCATCAATGATCTGGACAAGGGGAGAGAGTGCACCCTTAGAAAGTTTGCAGATAACACCAAGCTGGGTGGAAGTGTCGATCTGCTTGAGGGTAGGGAGGCTCTACAGAGGGATCTAGACAGACTGGATCACTGGGCCAAAGCCAATCGCATGAGTTTCAATAAGGCCAAATGCCAAGTCCTGCACTTTGGCCACAACAAACCCCAGCAGTGCTATAGACTTGGGCAGGAGTGGCTGGGGGGGGGGCAGGGCGCGGGGGGGCCCAGGGG
>NW_009722818.1:1501-1761 GCF_000703405.1 Apaloderma vittatum
GGAGAGAGGTAATCCTGCCCCTGTCCTCGGCTTTGATGAGGCCTCACCTCGAGTAATGTGTCCATTTTTGGGCCCCTCACTACAAGAAGGACATTAAGGTGCTGGAGAGGGTACAGAGGCAGGCTACCAAGCTGGTAAAGGACTATTTAGCCTAGAGAAGAGGCAATTGAGGGGAGACCTCATTGCTCTCTACAACTACCTGAAGGGAGGCTGTAGCGAGGTGGGTGTTGGTCTGTTTCTCCGCAGTGGAGAGTGATAGG
>NW_009722819.1:0-18883 GCF_000703405.1 Apaloderma vittatum
CACAACCTCCCTGGGCAGCCTGTGCCAGGTCAGACTCGATGATGTCTCAAAAGTCTTTCTTCTGACCCGGACGGGTTCTGTGGTCCTTCAATCTGATTTATTTCTCGCGGCAGGGAAAATCGCTAAGTCTCATCTGCGGGGCCCTTTCCTGGCTCCGAGACTTCGAGGAGAAGAAGCAGCAGGAGGAGGCACGAATTCTGGCACTGGAGGAGGGCGAACAGGAGGACTTGAAGAATCATCCAACCTCGGCTGGGCCAGGACACGCCAAGAGCGAAGGCGCCGCTGGGGAACCGGACTGGGTTACGGCGTTTGTGCAGAAGAAAGAAGAGCGAGACATGGTGGTCAGGCTTAAGGTTGGGAAATGCTCGCTTGTAGAGGATGGGTAGAATAACATGGGTGTGAGTGTCAGAAAGGCTGAATATCCTGGGTGAATGTATAACATGTAGCTCAGCAGCCCTCAACACAAGAAGGACGTGGACCTGTTGGAGCAGGCCCAGGGGACAGCCACAGAGGTGATCAGAAGGTTGGAGCACCTCTCCTGTGAGCACAGGCTGAGAGAGTTGGGGCTGTTCAGCCTGGAGAAGAGAAGGCTCTGGGGAGACCTTATAGTGGCCTGCCAGTGCCTGAAGGGACCTATAGGAAACTGGGGAGGGACTGCTGACAAGGGTGTGTAGTGACAGGATGAGGGGCAATGTTTTTAAACTAGAGCAGGGTAGATTTATCTTAGATACCAGGAAGAAGTTCTTTGCTATGAGGGTGGTGAGACACTGGCACAGGTTGCCCAGAGAGGTGGTGGAGGCCCCATCCCTGGAGACATTCAAGGTCAGGCTGGATGGGGCTCTGAGCAACCTGATCTGGTTAAAGATGTCCATGCTCCTGCAGGGGGGTTGGACTAGATGACCTTTAAAGGTCCCTTCGAACCCAGCACATTCTGTGATTCTGTTCTATGATATAATAGGCGTACACTCTAGGAGAAAGGAGGTGTGCACTGGCAGTTTTGTTTCAGAGTTATTTTTCTTCTATGCCTGTGGCATAAGAAAGTAATTATATCCAGGATTTAGGATTAAATACACGTCATCCTTCCATCACTCTCCCTTTATTTTAGGAAGAGCAGATCAGGAGGAAAAAGCGAGAAGATCGCCTTGAGAAAATTCGCAATAATGTGCAGTTAAAATATGCGGCAAAGAGGAAGGTGAGTTATCCTGCAGAGGTTAGAACTTTCTATTTTGGTTACCTCAAGTGTTGTTGATACTTGTTTATATCTGTGACTTCACACAGAATTTTCCAGCCCATCTCTTTAGGGAGCAACTTGTATTAGGTTGCTAAAATTAGCCATTGAAAATTTTTCGGTTAGCTTTTGTTTTTAAAGTACAGATATGGAAAACAATTTGTGCGCAGAGAATTTCCTGTGACAGTGTTTGCATGTGGATAGAAAGGGCATGTGTTCTGATGGCCTTCTGCTTTTATTTTAAAAGCTCTAGTACTTGGATTATTTTTTCTTTAAAGCTCTCTATTTTATGAGCATATGTGCTCACTCTGTACATCTGGAATGAAGCATGTAGAACTGTCATTAAATTTAGGAACATGAGAACGGAAGACGATCCTAGCCAGGTTTTGGTTGTACTTTGCTCACCACTAAGGGAATGATTGCATTTGTTTATTTTCATAGAAAACCTGATTGTATTATTGAGAAATGTCTCTTTTTCTACAAAAAAAAATGTTCACAGATATATTATCCTGCCGTTTAGATGGGTGGACTAGCCTCAGTACTCTTGACTCTAAGAGCTTTTTGATGGTATGAGTCAAACTTCCAAGAAATGCCCACTTCAGGTCCTCAAACAGGCAGATTTATTAGGCTGCCAGATTATTAGTTTCTAGTGTGCTCCTTCTCAAGTGCTACACTATGTTTCAGTCAACTTCTGTCCAAAGGATATGGCAGAAGTGGCAAAGGGTCAGAGGTGAATGCCAAGTAAAAAACAAGTGGGACAAAGAGCTTTTGTCTCCTATTAGAAGATAAAGAGCATGCAAAATGAGAAGTGTGATAAAAAGCGAGAAAGTAAATGAGAGAAATATTGTAGAATTTTGGAAAAGCAACTGATTCATATTCTCTGTAGTGCTCACTGACTGCATTTCTTCATAATGCCATGGTAAAAATATGGTCATTGATATTGGAAGATACTCTCTTCAGATTGAAAAAAACAAGCTGCTCTTTATCAGAATATAAACTTAATCAGAAAACTATTCTTCAGCAGTTTAATCGAATTTTTATAAGGAGGTAGACTTGTGTTAGAATAAGAACTCTACAACTGGAGAAGAACCAGCAAGAAAAGCCTTGTGATCTGCATTCAAAAACAGGGGCTGAGTTTATGCTTGCTTTGAGTGTGAAGAGAGTGTTTGATTGTGTCCTTATGTGTTTGTTTGAGTTTATTTGCACACTATTTTTTCTCACGCAGACAGCTTTTACAGGCCACTTCCAGCAACTAATACTGGGTTACGCAGATACTGTCATTGCAGGATCTGTTAGTTCATTGGGCCTTTGGCACAGAAGGTTCTTTATGCTTCTCCTTTGCACATGTTGGTCTGGGCAAGCCTGTGGTTGTGGGTGAGAGTCCTGAGGTTTACCCAGCAAGCCGTTCCCTGTGAGGGACTGTGCTGTCTTCTGACCTGTCTGTGGTGTAAAGCGATGCACGCGCTACCTCTATAGACAAAGAATAAAAAAGTGATCTTGTGTTCCTTTCAGAGGTCTGAGGAGGATGAGGCAAAGCGCCTTCTTCAGCTCAGTAAGGAGGTTCTTTCAGAGGGAGCTGGAGTGGGTGATCTAGAACAGCTGGATCACAATGAGGAGGAGCTGATTCTTGCTGAATATGAGAGTGATGAAGAAAAGAAAGTGGTATCTGGGTAAGGGGGGTTCCATCCAAAGGAAACATTTTCTGTGTCACTTTTGGCTTGCCTTAATTAAAGATATTTCACCTGTGATTGTGCACATCTGGAGTTTCTCCCGAACTCAGGCTATGTAAGGTAGTGGTTGTTCTGGTTTGGTGGGTTTTTTTAACTTTGTTTTGTTTTGTTTTTTTAACCTTAATTTGTGTTAATTTTTAAGCTCTGACTGATCAGTGACCTGAAGTATTTTCTGAGAGAGCACATCTTTCTTAAAACATGTGGCAATGTCTTGCCTTTATCCCCACCAAAGAATGAATGCCTTTGGGTGCTGAGTAAATTACTCAAGATCAAGTTCCTTGCATTAGAAAAGCAAAATGGAGCTCAGGGCATCAGAAGAATCTATGAGTCCTGCAGATTAGCACTGGCATCTTTTGATACTCCAAAGGGAGAGATGTTTACATTTCTAAAGACCAAGCTTCAGTATGAAAACCCCATGCACACTTTTCTCTCTCATACATTTGCTTTATGCAGAAAGCCAGAAGCCATACTTCATCATGAAAAGTCAAATACATTTGAAATACAAATTTACTAATTAGCACCCAGACAGATCCTCCTGCCTTAAAAATTGCAAAACACTTAACTACGTTTATGTGTAGTTTATCAAACATTAAACTGCTATTGCCTTTGAGGAACTCTAGGGCAGCTAAATATCTTCCTGAAGCTTTACTTTATGCAATAGCTTGAGGATGCTAAATTGTCTCTAAAGGGAAAGTTTTACAAAAATAAATAAATAAGCTTACCAAATAGTATAGCACTGATTAGCTTATGCCTGAGGCTTAGAAGCCCCAAATTTAAAAGAAAAAAAATATCTTGAAGTTGCTAAAGACACAGCCCTACAGACTTTTTTTTCCTTTAAATAGCAGGGCTTAACTTGATTGTGCACACTTACACTATTCTTAAAAACTTGATTTCTGCTTTTACCTCCTGAGTTAAGATCTGAGGCTCCTCATCATCTTTCTTGAGACCTCTCTCTTGTAATAGAGCATCATTTTATTTTAACTGCCAATGATCTGCTGAAACTGTTTGAGCTTTCTCTTTTTTCTTAGGCTGGAAGAAGATGACGACGATTTGGAAGAGGAGCACGTGACTAAGGTGAGATGAGGAAAGTAAATAGTGCCACCTCATAGAACAGTGTAGGAGTGAGCAGAATTATGGCTTCCTTGCACCCTTCCCAGAGTCGTGCGGTACAGAAGGACTTAGGAAGTAGCATCCAAAAAACAACGTGTTTGTTGATAATCACAACAAGTTCTGCTCTGCTCATCTCTTTCTGGACTACACAGCTTGAATTTTTGCTGTGGCTTCTGTAAAAGCAAGAAACAGTTTCTTATTACTCTTCAATGATGAGTCCCTGTTTTTACAGGGACCTTGGGAAATTAAATGGAAACAAGGGCAAATGACTAGGAGAAAACAAAATTAAGACTGTTGGCCTCAGCACTTGTCAGGTGACACTCAAACCTGTCGCTCCCCTTGTGTTTTTGAAGGCTCAAGCAAGATTAACCTTGTTGAAGTTGTTGGTTGCTTTCTTGCAGGACTGGTTGTAGGGAGAAGATTGGCTTCCATATTGTTCTTGTCTTCCCTTTGTAGATTTACTACTGCAGCCGCACTCACTCCCAGCTGTCACAGTTTGTGCATGAGGTGCAGAAAAGTCCCTTTGGCAAGGACACGCGTCTCGTCTCTCTCGGATCCAGGCAGGTATGTGATATCGTCCACAAGAGACCCAGAGGGCATGTTAACTTAATGAGAGAAGCTTTGTGAGGATGTTGAGAGAGAGGTCCTCCTGCCCCTCTACTCTGCCCTGGTGAGGCCACATCTGGAATATTGTGTCCAGTGCTGGGCCCCTCAGCTCAAGAGAGACAGGGAACTGCTTGAGAGAGCCCAGTGCAGAGCCACAAAGATGATGAAGGGAGTAGAACATCTCCCTGATGAGGAAGGGCTGAAGGAGCTGGGTCTCTTCGGCTTGGAGAAGAGGAGGCTGAGGGGTGACCTCATAAATGTTTATAAATAGGCAAAGGGTGAGTGTCAGGAGGATCGAGCCAGGCTCTTCAGCCACGTCCAATGACAGGACAAGGGGCAATGGGTGCAGGCTGGAGCATAGGAGGTTCCACAAAAAGATCAGGAAAATCTTTTTCCCTGTGAGGGTGCCAGAGCACTGGCACAGGCTGCCCAGGGAGGGTGTGGAGTCTCCTTCTCTGGAGACATTCAAAACCTGCCTGGATGCATTCCTGTATGACCTACTGTAGGTGATCTTGCTCTGGCAGGGGGCTGGACTAGATGATCTTTTGAGGTCCCTTCCAACCCCTGACATTCCGTGATTCTGTGATTCTATGTTACGCCACAGATGGCATCTCAGGGATTGACTGAATCTCCCACTGAAGAACTAAAGCAGTCATGGCTTGCCACGCAGATCTGTGTCTTGTACCTTTTTCTATGAGCTATCTTTTCACCGTTTACCCTTTGATGTACGTGCAGAAAACTTTTACCTTTTCTAGTGTGTAATATTGCAGGTGTCTGAGTCACTGGGAAGGTGCTCCTCTTAGTCTTACTTCTGGCAGCACTTTTTTAGAAGCTGCTGTGTAGCAGTGAGCCGCCTCAGTACGCCTTCTCTCTTATTTTTTTCCCCCTTCTTGCTAAGCTTTTATGGGTTTCGAGCATGTTTGTAGCAATATGCGCAAAGTCTGACTGATAGACTTTTTCACTTCTGAATCTGGCCTGAGATTGCTTTAAAGAAATCAGTTCTTAATTGACTCCCTACGGCTTCCTCTCTTTGCATGTGCAAGAACCTGTGTGTGAATGAGGAGGTGCGACGCTTGGGGGCTCTCCAGCTCATCAATGATCGCTGCACAGAGATGCAAAAGAACAAACACGGTAGGAGGAGCACTTCCAGCCTGGGGAAGCAATCCCTGATAAAGCTGGTTTGAGGGTCTGGAGACAGTGCATTGCCCATCAGTTCTAGCCAGAGAGGGGTGGGAGGGTTGAAAAGGGCAGATTGGAGAGCAGAGCTAGAGATCTTCAGCACTTCTGCTTTTCTTGTTCTCCAGGCTAGGATGCTGAGATCTCTCTGTATTTTCTGAGTGTCTAAAGTTTGTCAGAGCTTCTGCGGTGGAAGGACAGCGGTCTCTGTAACTCAGTACTAGCAGTGTTGAAAAATGTCACATGGCTAAATCTAACTGGCAAGAGTAGTGTCCACTATGGCGATAGAAATATTGCCGTTGAATAATATTTAAACAGATGACAGGGCAAAAATGCATGTGACAAAGCCTGCTTTGAAATTCAGGAGGTTCTGCAGGGCAGTTGTTTCAGGCTGTATATTGCTCATGGCTCTCTTGATTTGTCCTGTTAGAAAAGAAGAGTGATGAAGGTAAGAAGAGACGTGTGAGCCGCACCGTATGCCCATTTTATTCCTATGAGCAAATGCAGTTTCTCCGTGATGAAGTTCTAGTGGAAGTGAAGGATATTGAGCAGTTAGTGACTTTGGGAAGGGAGACCAAAGCCTGCCCATACTATGGGAGTCGATACGCCATTAGGTGTACACACAGGTTTAGTGGAATTAATGCCAGGGGCTCTGAGAATAAGCCACTTGCCTGCTCCCTGTTACTCAATATTGTGGGAATCTGTAAACAGGCTGTGTTTCTCTCAGCTGTAGTTTTGCTGAGAAGGCAAAGGAAAATAAGAATACCCATTGGAGGCTAATACGGAAGCTGTAAGCATGTCTCAGCATTCTGAAATACTTTAAAAGGCTCAATAACTCTGAGGCAATACTGGCACATGGGTGTCATCTCAGCTCTTGTCACTGCTCTTATTCCTTGCTTGGTTCTCTATTGGAAGATGTGATTTCAGTGACTTCAAAGGAGATTTGGAAGGTAACCTGAGCCAATGTGTAGTTCTAGTATAACTTCTCTTGAGCTTACGCCTTGGTGCCCCTCTCAAGCACGTGCTCCTGTCTCTCTCCCTGCCTTTCCCATGGTAAGTGTAAAGTAGGACTGAATTCTGTGGGACCACTTGGGATGCGCCTTTAATGCGGGGTTGGGGACTGCCCTAAATTTGTAACGATGAGAGCTAGAGCCAGGACAGTGTGTGCTTCTCCTGCAGCTGGTGGTGCTGCCCTATCAAATGCTCTTGCATGAGCCTACCAGGAACGCTGCGGGGATCAAGCTGAAGGACCAGGTTGTGATCATTGACGAGGCCCACAACCTCATAGACACCATCACCTGCATCCATAGCGCGGAAGTCAGCGGCTCTCAGGTGAGACATAGTCTCGCCCATGAACCATGAGCGAGCTCTGCATCCACCAGCGTGCCCTTTCTGGACTCCTTCCTAATGGCAACTTCATTTTTTCCCTTCGTGTAGCTGTGCTGTGCCCACTCCCAGCTGTTGCAGTACATGGAGCGATACAGGTGAGGATCTCGGAAGAAAATAGCACAGCAGTGGCTGGCAGCATGGATGCCATGGCTTGTCTTGCGTGTGCAGGGTCTTTCTTGCTTTTCCCCAGTGGAAAGTTATTTGCATTAATACTCCTTTAGATGAAAAGCCACTCGCTTCATTATCTCTGTCTAGAATCCGTCTAAGTCAGACTCCTGGGGCTGGTATTAAGTGGTGAGAAGGGGGATACCTTGAGGATTCTGGCTTTCCCGTATACTTTCCTTTCGCAATCTCTCCCTTTAATTGCTCCTGCTTTGTGATGCAGAGTTTCAAAAGATTGTCTTTCATGTCTCTCCTGGACCTTAGTCTTTCATGTGCTTGCTGGCATTATGGCAGAGGCAGTAAGCTCCGAGCAAGAGGAGGCTATATGTGGTTTTTAGCTCTGTGTCTTGTCATCCCTGTAGTCTTTATTATTGTGCTTAGTATTAATAACTTTGAATTCATGGAGCATTATTGCAACAGACACCACTGCCTTTGTAATAAACAAGCTGTAACTAATGAGTGAGGAAAAAGATGATGGTAGGAACAGTGTGGGGTGCTTGGGTGAGTGCTCTGGGGTGACCTTGGGCAGGATATCTAGGGATCTGTGCCCTGTCATAAACTCCCCTGTCAGGGAGAGTGAGCCTAGGAGAAATCATGCTTGGTTTCTGTTGCCCCAAAATGAAGGAGAGTTCAGGTGCTTGTCTCTGTAGCTCAGCTGCTGTGAGCTGGTCCCTGAAAGTGTTTTGTGGCCGAATACCTTTCTTTTTCATAGGAAACGTCTGAAGGCAAAGAACTTGATGTACATTAAGCAGATCCTGTATTTGCTGGAGCGGTTTGTGGCCATGCTGGGAGGTAAGCAAACCTATTCTTTCACTGGGACGCCAGTAGACTCTGAGCTAATCGATGCTTCCTCAGGGCACTGTCTCCGCTCTCCCTCTGCAGAGACCACGGGGAGGTGTTGCTCATGTGTAGGTTCAGGGGCTAATATTTTCATTTCTTGATGTGTTTTGTAACGTGGGGATGTTGAGTGTTGTCTGCCTGAACCTTGCTCTTGTTTGATAAGCTGAGGAGCAGCAGGTGATGCTGTAAGTTCATAGAGGCAGTTTCCTTCTCTTTCTGTGAGACTTTCAGATCTGATTTGAGGGGGGAGGAGCTAGGGTGCTAAGTGAGGAATGCTGCAGATGTGTGACATGTGTGTGACTTGAAGAGCACAGGAACTGCATGGAATAAATCTCCTGGCTCATCTGGTAGCATGGCCTCTACCTGCATCAGGCGTGCCCGTGCGGAATTAATCTTTCTTGGGTGGTGCTTTTCCTCTGTGAAAAAATATTATTTTGCTGTGATTTTTAAATCTGCTGGCATTTGTGGGGCTTCTTGCCTCTAATGATTTATTTGCTAGACCTTAGCGTGCCTTGAGGAGAGCCTGTCCTAAGTTCAAAAAGAACTTCCTCCTTGCCAAGGGGAAATGCAGTTCTGTGGGGCACGGGCCTGGTGGTGCTCTCTGCTTTTCTTTCAAAAGCATATTTCTCTCCCTGCTCTGTTCCTTCCACATTTCTCTTCCCCACATTCAGTTAAATGCTTTCGTTAGAAAATGCAGCCTGTGCACAGCTTCATGACTGAGGCTACAAAATGAGATGTGAGGTGGGTGTTAGGCACTAGGATGTACGACACGGCGAGTGGCAGCAATTAATCCCATTCTGGCTGTCGGGGTCTGGGTGTGGAGCTGTTGTTGGGTTTTTCCCTCTTCCTGATCGTTAGCCAGCCTACACACCTCCCAGCTCCCACTGCTGCACTGAGGACAGGTGAGGGATATGTTGCAGTCCCTGTCTCTGTTCTTTCAGCACGAGGACTCCAGGGTGTGTGAGCATTTGTGTGCACTCGCCCTACCTGCTGCACCCTGCTCCAGAAGGAAGGCAGGTGGTATTTCTTAGGGTGTGGCAGCACACTTGTCTTACAGTGCAGGGCTACCCTGCAAGGGAAGTTCAAACTGAGTAGGAGCTGATGTTTTGTCTGTATGTTTGCAGAGGTATAGTTATTTTTCAGGTTGCATCCCTTTCAGCTCAGTTCTTAGTCTCTGTCTTAATTTTAAGACAGACCCATTGTAAGCCTCCTTTGAATTTGTTTTATGTTTTACAGGTAATGTGAACCAAAATCCTAGCTGTCAGGCAGTTTCCCAACCAGGTAAGATTGAAGTGAGCCTCTGGGATATGAAGGGGACCTGAGTGTGGGCAGTAAGGGGCTGCAGGCCCAGCAGCTAATAGTTTCTTTTTTTCTCCCTTTCCCCCCTTTTCTTTCAGGAACAGTGCTAAAATCCATCAATGACTTTCTGTTTCAGAGCCAGATTGACAATATCAACCTCTTCAAGGTAACGCACATGTTGTCTGCTGGGGCACAGGTGATGGTTATTGGGAAGCGTGTGTGAGAGCTGGAAGTAGAGCTGAGGCCCACAGGGCAGAATCTGCTTTCTTCCTGATTCTCCCCGATGTACAGATCTCTTCTGCTGCTGCCTGGATAATAGCACATTAAAGCTGGACAGGTGGTCTTGGGGTAGAGGGAGGTGAGCGATTAAACATGTACAAGTGCAGAGGCTCTCTTCAGGCAAAGCTCAGCTGTAAGGGTTGAGGATGAAGGAACTATACTGCTCCAGAAACCTCACCCATCCCTCGAACGTCCAAACACAGCACGTTAACGCCATGTGTTTCCACTCTGGAAGCAATGCCTTTGTAATAACCTGTTGTCTGGGAGGCAGTGCCTATGAAGAACGGTGCACCTCTCCCCAAAAGTACAGCAAATGATATCCCTGCTGGACAGGGCAACAGAATGGAAAAACGGGCGCTGAATGCCAGTTTAGTTTTCTGTCTTCCTCCAACAGGTTCAGCGTTACTGCGAGAAGAGCCTCATCAGTAGGAAGGTACTGTCCTTGAGGTTTTATAGTCAACTCTAACTGTGGCAGGCCAGCAAACCTGTTTTTGTCTTGGCTGATTCCTGCTCTTGCTAGTCCTAGCCTTTCTGGCTTTTGCTTGGCAGCTTTTTGGGTTTGTGGAGCGATATGGAAGCCCTGCCACAACTGTGAAGACAAACAAGGAGAACCAGAAGTTGGCTGGTTTGCAGAACTTTCTTCTGACCCTCCAGCAGGGGTCTGATAAAGGGGGTGAGTTCAGACATCCTCCACTTGTGCACCTGTGGACAAAGGGAGGATGTGGAACCTGCATCTATCTGCACGAGGAAAGGGGGGAGGCACATTTGAAGAATGAGAGACTGCAGAAGCTGTCTTGCATGAGTGTCTTTTGATGTATCTGCCTAGGTGACCTAGGCAACTATACATAGGATTAAAAGGACTCCTGATGTCCCTTCCAAACTGAATAATGATGTGATTCTATGTTTACATTGCACACACTCAAGCTTTTCAGTGCTGTGACCTGCTGTCTCTGAGACCTGAGCTACCATGGCTAGATCTGTTCAGTGGTGCCAGCTTAACCAGATAATTTCCTGCTCCTTTTCCTGCTCCTTCTTTCTCTTTCTCCTTCTCCTTCCACCCCTCCCCACCCCAGCAATGAGGTAAAATTTGGGTTCTGTCCTTTATTGGGTCTTTGTTCTCTGCCTGCATGTGTAGACCAGGTGCAATTGTTAACCTAGCAATGCCGGGTCCACCACTAAACCTGAGCACCACATCTACATGTCTTTTAAATGCCTCCAGGGACAGTGACTCAACCACTTTCCTGGGCAGCCTGTTCCATCTATATTTTGTGCTTAGTCCCTGTCTTCAGAAGTGAGACCTAAGTTGCTTGTATCTCCTTTTCTCTTCGGGTTGGCAGGTATTGCCCCAAGCCCTCCTGTGGAGACTGAGAACGACCAGCTCCGAACTGCTTCTCCACTGATGCACATTGAAGGATTTCTTTCAGCCCTCACAAATGCAAACCAAGATGGCAGAGTCATTCTCAACAGGCAAGGTATTGGAAAGGGCAAGCTGGAGAGAGGTGGTGTGAGTCACAAGCAGGGTGGTTCACTGACAGTGAGGGAGGAGATCCTGAGCCTGGAGGGAGCCTCCAGCAACATACATCATGCCATCTGTTGTGCAGGCTGGCAGGCTCGCTCTGTCTGAGGATGCTTATGAACCCAAAGGAATCCATAACCAAGGGCATCAGGCCCTGCACTGCTCCCACTCGGAATGTCAATTTTTGTTTGCAATTTACTGCTCCGGGAAGATTAGGAAGCAGAAGGTAACTCCAAGGTGGCGTTACCTGCTGCTGCCTCTGGCAGTCTTGAAGAGCAAGTTCTTGCTTTGAAAGGTGGGGACTTGCCAGAGTGTCCAGGGCAGGAGGGAGAATCTTTCATATCCCTGATCGTGTGCCACAGCTCACTTCTGATGTTGTTTCTCTCCTTTTCCCAGGCACAGTTGGTCAGAGCAGCCTCAAATTCCTCTTGCTGAATCCAGCTGTCCACTTTGCCAAGGTGGTGGAAGAGTGCCGTGCTGTAATCATTGCTGGCGGCACCATGCAGCCGGTGAGGGAACTGGGATGCTATGCTGACCTCTCAGGAGGTCTCTGGTGCTATCTGCAAGCACGCATGGAAAGATGACAGTTTGTCCCTACAGGGATGTGCTCTCTCCCTTCCCATGGTGTGTGTGGGAAAAGAACTCTCCTACCTACCCTTTTACCTCCCTGCTATGGTTTCCCTGCATGAGGTGTCACATTGCCTGTTTATGCACAAAAATTTGTAGATGCAGGGGCAGGATTGCCATTGCCAGCCTTTCTTGTCCTCAAGATGATACAGGCCGAGGCTAAACTCATGGTAGGTTGGAACTAGCAAAAATAGCAGTCAGAGGATCTTGTAAAGCCATCTGACTTTCTAAAGGGACAGGGATCCCACAGGGACCATCCCATAGGGGATCTTTCAGAAAAATCAAGGTTTTGGTGTTGGTATGGCGGCAGGCAGCTTATCCTCCCTTTGCTTTAGTGCCTAAGAGGCAGGATGTTTGTGCTGTACAGATGCAGTGGAGTGTGCCAGACATGCCAGTTTTACATTTATCCTGTTCCCGGACACTAATGTCCTGAAATTTCCTCTTTGTCCTTTGCATGACAACGGAAGGAAGGAAGGTGTGAAATGCGAGACATGCTTTCTGGGAAGCCACTGTTCCAACTTTGAACCCTTCCGACTGTAACTTGAAGAGAGGTTGCAATCCAAGCTGTAGTCTGTGCAGTGCTCAGGGGTCCTGGTAACACGCTTTTTGGGGCCCAGGGAAGTCTAAAATTGGAAGATGTTGGGCCAAGAGAGGCATTCCCCTGCCCATGGTCTTCTCATTGTGGAGGAAGCCTGCCTGCCCCATGCCAGCAACCCACTGGACGGTTCTCCCTTGATATTGGTGCTGGTTAGCAGTACAAGCATGACTGATGTAGTGTCTTTTGGGATGCTGGTGCTTTACCTCTCTTTGGCTTGTGGTTCGTAGGTGGCCGATTTCCGAGAGCAGCTCCTGTCCTGTGCTGGTGTGGACCCTGCGCGGGTTGTGGAGTTCTCCTGCGGTGAGTGTGCCGGGGTGGCAGGGAGGAGAGGTCATAATGTGCCTCTGCAAGACCTGAGTGTTCCAGTTTGCTTTTGGTGCTGTTTTGTCAGCACTGTAAACAACATGACATCTTTCCTAGAAGCCGTGGCAGCAAAGGGGTGCTAGTTCTCTTCCACTCTGGGCTTCCTCAGTGGTCTTGGCCCGTATGAGCAGGCAGTGTGCCGTGCCGCCTTCTTGGGGGGCTTAGGGAAGGGAAGTCAGAGGAGCTGTGAGTGACTTGGGCACTTTGGTTTAGCCAAGCAAATAGGCGCCTCTGTCACCTGCACGCAGGTAAAGCTCTTCAGGTAGTGAGGTTTGTGCCAAGAGCAGTGATGTTGACTGTCACTATTTGGTTTTATCTCCAGGACATGTGATTCCTCCAGAAAACATTTTACCCATAATCCTCTGCAGTGGCCCTTCCAACCAACAACTGGAATTTACCTACCAGACGAGAGACCTGCCCCAGATGGTCAGTCTTTCCTTTGTTCTCTTCCTTGGTATCTCCTCTTTTGCTTCACGTGCTTATGTTTCAAGGATGGTGTGCTCTCCTGTTTGAAAGGTGAGCTGAACGAAAGCCATGACAAGGGAAATCCACAGGATTTGGGGCAGGTGTGTTGCCAGGTAATTGGGAAAGACTAGCTGCCTGCTCAGAGGTAGCTGCTGGAGACGAGGAATACTAGCAACTGCTGTCCCATCCACTGGGACAACGGACATAAACCCTCCTTTCCCAAATGCTACGCTGCAGTAACAGAAACACTGGATAAAGAGGAGAGGCTGGGAGCAAAGAGGTTTTTGGTGATGCCCAGCTCCCTAGAGAGCTCTCTTGGACCTGGCATATTTCTCACATTTTTCCTCCTCCAAGGCATATCATAAAGGGAAGGTGTGTCCTGGGATTGAGCGCAGAATTGGAGTGACATTAGCTGGAGCTCCTGTCAGCTTCAATATGCTCGTGTCTCTCCTGCAGATGGATGAGACGGGCCGAATCCTTTGCAACCTGTGCAACGTGGTCCCAGGGGGTGTGGTGTGCTTCTTCCCCTCCTACGAATATGAGAAGCAGGTGTACGCACACTGGGAGAAGACGGGGCTCCTCACCCGCCTGGCAACTAAGAAGAAGGTAATTGAGCGACAGGAGGCAGTGGGTACTTTAAATGAAGGTTTCAAAAATCAAACAATTATCGATGCGTTACGGGCCTCTCTCACCAAGTTGCACAGCAGAGCAGAGCGGATGTTTATCTAGCCAATCCCTCCAGTAATGAATAAATGATGCTTCCCGGGCGGCTGATCACTGAGCTAGGATCTAAATTAGATTAAATGTAGCTATAGATTCCTTAAGTGTAGTCTATGTACTGGCCGTGTGGGGAGACAGTCCTTGCTTTCTATAACCTGCAAGCTTGTTCCCATGTGGCTGGGGTGCTGTTCAGGTTGAGGTCTGGCAGGGAATTTTTTTCCTAGGCTCAACTATGTGTCCCTTGAACACAGACCAGTAAAATTAAGGGCTAGGCAAAGTGGGACCGGACTGCAGTTGACAGAACAAATGGTGGGTTTTTTTCTGGTAGAAATGCAGAGATGAGAGTTGAAAGACTAGCAGTGGTGACTCCTGTTGAAGAAATGATGAGAAATATTAAATATAAAAACTTGGCAATGACTCTCACAAGTATCTGAAGGTTGGGTAGTGAAGTTCAGGGAGTCTGGTGGTGTCAGGGCATGAGGCAGGCATCTTGGATAATATGCCGGGGCAAAAAAAGGATAAATTACATATACGCCGGCTGTGACTTGCGTTTACCAAAAGCAAAATCAACTTACAGAGTGGAATAGGAGAGCAGAGACCCAAATATTTCACAGCTTTGGTGCAGCCATTCTGGCACATGTAGGTTTTTGTGGTGGAAGCATTACGCTTCGGCTTCTCCGTGTGTTTGTGCAGCTGTCACTCCGTGTGCCTTCCAGGTGTGCTCTGCTGGGCTCCCAGGGGTCCGCCTGGTGCCTCCAAGGCTTTGTGCCACAATCAAGCAGCTCCCTCTACCTTTCAACTCCGATTTGTTCCTGTTTGGCTTTTGCAGTCTCTGGCAAATTGGGTATGTGTTAGCAAAGCAATTTGGTAGAAGTGCAGCAGGTGTGACTTTCAGCTGCCCACACACAAGATCTGTATCCGTGCAGAAGGAGGTTAAAGTCTTCCCTGAGGTGGCTGTGGTGAGATCTCATGGAAGATTCATATATAAAAATTACACGGGGAAAACTAATTTAAATCAGAGGACAAACTAGCTTTGGTTTATATTTGGTTTATATTTGTAATTGCCAGTTATTGTTATGCTGAAAGACTGATTCTGGCTGGTAAAATCTGATAGTACTTCTTGCTAACCAAGAGAAAACTCACCCTTTGGGTTCTTTACTGTCACAGAAAAGATGGATGTTGCACCTCTTGTTTACTAGCAAAACAACTTGTGATTTAGGCCAAGATGCAGCATCTATCAAAATGCAGCTTAATTAACTGCAAGGGCTTTCAGGGACTAATTAGGCACTCTAGAATAACATAAAGAAATATTAGTTTGTGTATGCTTTGCGTAGAAAACTAATTTATTCTCTGGGCAAAGGGAGCCATTACTTGTAATTAATTGGTGATTCAAAGTGATTGGTCCTGCCACTGTCCTCTAAGATCTTGCACCTGGAAGGTGTCCTCACCCTGCTGGGTCTTTATTCAGGCGTGGAAAATTTTGGTGCACATTGCTTTTCTGCCTTTCAGCTCTCAGATGATGTGTACCTTCTTGCAGAATTAGACAAGTCTGCCAAAGCCAAAAGGCAACATTGGAGGGGTGGAAAGAGCTGCTGCTCCCTTCAGAGCCCAGTTGGAAAGTGCCATAGTGAGCGTGCGGTGTGTTTCTGGCACGGAGGGGAAAGGTGCTGGTGAAGTTGGTTTTTTGGACAACTTGCCCTTCCCCTGTCTTAGTTCCATGTGCTGTTCAACGGCGTGGGAGTAAAATGATTTGTTTGCTTTAAACTGTTTGCCACAACTGACGTGCTGTGCCTGTGACAGATCTTTCAGGAGCCTAAGAAAGCCAACCAGGTGGAGCAGGTGCTGATGGAATATGCCAAATGCATAAAGGTGAGCTGAGCTGGCAGGCTGGTGGGAACGTGCCATCCCAGCTGTGTACAGGAGTGCTGCTAAAGAGGGCACTGAAGCTTTCCACAAGGAAAGAGGGCTCTGGCCCAGGTGTGGGAGTGGTTCTGAAGCACAGACATCCCCTGCTCTCTGGCTTAAGTTGCTGGTCCCTCTCCTGCAGCGCTGCACCCAGGCAGGAGGAGGACAGATGACGGGGGCCCTGCTGCTTTCCGTAGTTGGAGGCAAAATGAGCGAAGGGATCAACTTCTCCGATGACCTGGGAAGGTAAGGAGGCTGTTCCTTGGAAGCTGAGCGCTAGGCCCATGGTGCCGTGACTCCAAGCAGGATGGACGTGTCAGTACTTGCATAGATAAGACAGTCCTGGGGGGCACATGGCTTGGGGTGATGCTTAAACCAATGGGACCAGGTCTGCTGGGTGGTGTAAAACCCCTTGTCCAGACTACTTTTTATGTGAGTAATGTAGTCAGGCTTGCTGTGCTAGATAATCCCTCATTCTGGCACCCTGAATCCCTCTGCAGTTTTTCTGTTCAGAGCGTGCTTGCCAGACCGCTGTGCTTTATTGCCACCTTCGTTTTTCAGGACTGGCTGTCTTTCAGGGGTGCAGTGACCTCTAATTTATCAGTCTTGGCAAAGTGCTCTAGGATGAGACATTAAGAATAATGCAGTCCTCCCTTGCCCCTTGCAGGTGTGTGATTATGGTGGGAATGCCTTACCCCAACATAAAATCTCCAGAGCTCCAGGAAAAAATGGCTTGGCTTGACAAAACAATGGTAAGAGAGACCTCTGCCTGTTTCACTTCTGCTTTTTATTATTAAATTTACTTCCAGCACACGAGTCTCAGGGCTGCCTTCGAAGTGTTGTTTTTTTTTCTTTGAGCTTGCCCTCATCTCCCAGACTGTGAAGGTACTGAGAGCACAGCCTTCTCCACACTACATGTGTACTGGTGGCCCTAAACACAGGGAACACCACTGGAGCTCACTGAGTTCCCAGGGGAACAAGTTCCCTTCAGCCCAGAGGAGGTGGCAGGGTGGTAGATGCGTGCCAGGATCACTTCTCCTCTGGCTCCCTTGTTTCTCACTGCCTCCTGGAGATGCTGCTCCTGGGCAGCTGGCGACAAGTTTTCTGCCCTCAAGGTGGCCTTGGGCTGGCTCTTTGTGAAGGCTCCACATAGTTTTCTGACTGTGAGCTGTCTCCTGTCCCTCCTTACTCTCAGCCCGGGGTCTGCTTGGCCACCTCTTCAGGTTATAAGCATTTGCCTCACTTTGTCATTAAGGCTCCTCAGTTTGATTTACCTCTGCCTCATTTTCGTCTCACCTCTTTTCTCCTTTCCAGCCCAGAGCTGCAGGCCAGGCACCTAGCAGAGTGCTGGTTGAAAACCTGTGCATGAAGGCAGTAAACCAGTCAATAGGTAATTCATCCTTCCTTGGACAGGCTGGGGGATAGAAAGTGTCACTGCGCTCAAGCAGGAGAGTGGGGAAAAAGGACACATTGCCAGGCAGCCTAAGTACTGATGACGAGAACATGAGGTTTCTTGCCTGAGAACAAACACCCGAGCTGGGCCATTTTAATGTGGTTGTATGCTCCATGCAGGCAGAGCCATTCGCCATCAGAAGGACTTTGCAAGCATCCTGCTCCTGGACCACAGGTACACGCGCCCTGCCATCTTCAACAAACTGCCACAGTGGATCAGGGAGAGAACCCAGGTGAAACCTGCCTTTGGATCAGCATTTGCAGAGTTAAGAAAGGTCAGAACTTCTATGTACTGCTATCAAAACTGTTTTCCACTGTACTTGTCTCAAACCTTGACTTCAGAGTAAGGCCAGGGATAAACTGTCTGGTTTTGTGTGTTCCTAGTTCCATCGAGGGAAGTTGGATGCTCTGTGCTGCAGCCCGGAGAACAGGCTCTAGGTCAGCTCTGTGAGCTATGCCTCTGAGGAACTCCTGAAGCAACGCAAGTTCCTGCTTCTCTGTACCAAGGATTTTGTGAATCTCTGCCTTCTGCCTCCTCTGTGGATGTTTGCGTTATGATAGTGAGACAGCCTCCAGGACCATCACCAGGAGGGAAACTGGTTGTAGGTCTGAGACAGGTGAAGGTGTTTACAGTTGTTAAGGTTTTATTTAAATTAATTAAATATTTTCTACCCAAACCATTAAAGCATGGGCAGTATAATTATTTTTACTGAAGACATGCGTCTTTTCCCATCAACCACCAGTTTAGAGCTTTTCACAAGAATTGTAAATATCAGGCCATTAGTTTATGTCATGTTGGAAACACACAGACGAGTAAGACACAGAGCAACTCTGCATAACATTTCTTATCCCCTTTTTTCTGTCTTGCTTCAAAAGCAGTCACTAGATTCAAGGAGCGGTTAGAACAAAGATATGGCTGTAATACAGCACAGCACTTCTTTGATCATACTTAAGCACAGGATTGCTCTGCTCTTTTTACTGCCTAGGTTTTTGAATTCCAAGTTTTGGGGGGTTTTTAGCATAACTTTCCTGAGCTGCTTTCCTAGGTCATGTACGAGTGCTGGAGGGCAGCAGTAACAACAGGGACAGCTACGTAATCCCACAGCTATGAAATCCCACAGCCCTGCCCAGCTCTTTCTGTCATTCTGAGCACAGTCTTCCCAGGAGCAGTTCTGCCTCCTTGCCAGTTTCAGCAGCTGGATGCTACCTCTGAAGACTTCACGATGAAAAGAAGCACTTACTTATAATTACGACACAGAGCTGGACCCACTCCTTATGTTAATTAGCCCCACTGGGAAAGAAGCAGCTGCTTCTGAGAAATATCCATTGTGAGTCTCCTGCCCCCCGTGTCTGGCACAAGTTCTGCCTTAACCCCCATTAACGCAGAGAGGGGAGCGGGGCGGGGGACCTGCTTGTGA
>NW_009722819.1:18896-20867 GCF_000703405.1 Apaloderma vittatum
TGGCTGGTGGTGCTGGGGTGTCAGGCCTAGCCGCTGCCAGGGACCAGAGCTGGGCTTTCACTTAACACACTCTTAAGTGAGCACACATCCTACTTTTACCAAAGCGAAGGCTGCTTTATTGACATTTTTTTCAGACAGCAACAAACTGCCCTGGTTTGAGAGCATTTTTTTTAATTACCTTAAGCCAGGCAGAGAAAGAAACCACCAAGTGCAGAGGCACCAGGCATTAGACCCCACCCCATGAAGGGGGACACTCTCACACTCTTCTAGCAACAACCAAGCCAACAGGAGCTTCAGCAAGCAAGCAGCAAAGAGACAAATGAGGCAAGGACTGCTTGCCTGCAAGAGATGCTTTTGCAGCCATCACCAATCATATTAGGAACGACTGAGGGCCCTTTACATCAGAGGCAATGCTACTTCTGATCCTCTGAGCACAGGCTGCCCCACTGCCTGCTAGCCAAGGTAGATTTATTGTGCCAGCATGAGCCACAGCAGCATTCGAGATGGAATGTAGTATCAGGGGTGGAGGACAGCAGAAGAAAAGCCCTCATTGATAACTGAAACTTCAGTAGCAGTTAGCTCCTTTTGCTCCTGCTCTTCTTCAAAAAAGAAAGGGCAGGGGGCCCCCTGCCATGCCAGTGCCCACCCTCCAGGAGATACTTCCACAGGCTGGTGTCTCTCAAACGTGCTTAATTCAAGCATCTGGGGATTCACACTGATGCCCACTAATCCATCTATGACTCCCAGTCATCCTCATCCTCCTCACCCACGGGCTGCTGTGGAGGTGGGAGGGGTGGTATTGAGTCCGACATACGAGCAAAGGCACCTGCGGGACTTCCAGGAGCATCGGCATTTCCAGAGGCTCCCGGTCCTTTCCCTGAAATACCTGTGAGGGACGGAAAAGCACCAGTGAGTGACACCTGCGGATTCGAGAATACAGAGGTCCAGCAAAGGGGAGGGGGAAAAAACCACACTTTGTACTGCTGCTCCCTGCACCCAGGCAAGGTGAATGGCCAACATGCCTAAACGCTGCCACAGTCCTGGGCCAGGGGCTCATTTAACTAAAACTTCCTTTCCCTGAAATACCTGTGAGGGACGGAAAAGCACCAGTGAGTGACACCTGCGGATTCGAGAATACAGAGGTCCAGCAAAGGGGAGGGGGAAAAAACCACACTTTGTACTGCTGCTCCCTGCACCCAGGCAAGGTGAATGGCCAACATGCCTAAACGCTGCCACAGTCCTGGGCCAGGGGCTCATTTAACTAAAACTTTAAATCAAACAGGGAAAACCGCACTTCGTACTGCTGCTCCCTGCACCCAGGCAAGGGGAACGGCCAACATGCCTAAACGCTGCCACAGCCCTGGGCCAGGGGCTCATTTAACTAAAACTTTAAATCAAACTAAAACTCCACTTGAGCAAGTCAATGCCCTCCTCTGCCCTGTGCCAGGTGCTGAGGGGTAATACCAGCCCTAAATGCTCCAGGGTACTTGGCAAGTGTGTGCTGTGGCACACTCCCTGTGGAAAGTGTTTCTGTTTCTGGGGCCATGGCTGACACATGACCCCTTCTTTCCTAGGGGGAAGGAGCCGCCCACCCTGCAGGACAGTACCTTTGCGCCTCAGTATGAGCTTGTTGAAGAGGTCTGACATCAAATCTCCACCTTGTCCTGTGGCTCTCACTGAAACGGAGCAAAACAAATCAGACAAGAAGCATCAGTCTGAACCTAGCACTACTGTAAAAGCATTCTGCTGAAATACTGCCTTCAGATTAAAGCAAAAAAAAACCCCCCAAAAAACCCCTCTAATCTTGTATCACACCCCTAATCTCTCCTACTGCAATCCAGCTTCAGGTCAGGAAAACACCAGGCACCACAGGGTAATGACATCTTCTGGCAAAATCCAAGAGTGGCATTCCTTAAGGGCAAGAGGGGCTGGGCCTCTACAGTTCTATTCTGCCACACCAGCTCCGTACAC